>NC_021163.2:46571278-46598343 GCF_000331145.2 Cicer arietinum | reverse complement strand
TTTAAAAATCGAGAATAATAAAATATTTTTTTTAGAGGATTAAATTAGATGTGACATCTTCTTTATTCCTTGAATTTTGGGACACGAGTTGTACAATTTGATCGTCTTAAAACTCGTATTTTAAAGTATTTATTCAAATCAAACTCTTTTATTTTTCTATTTTTTGTCAAAACATTTTTTATCACAAAACAAATTTTCTTTAAAACACAGTCAACATATCTGTTTTTTTAACCAAGAACTACGTAGCTTTGATTTCTCCATCGCACCAGGAGATACGTAGGAGCAAGATCACAGTCTTGTCAAGCACATAAATAAAAATTTCTTCTTTTGTCCTTCATTTGTTAAGTACATATTTATTTCAAAACCATATTTTAAAAAATAGTAATAATTGCTATTCATATTTAATAATAAAGAAAAATAAATATACTTAAGTTAAAATTAATCTTGCACAATTAATTATAGGTAACTGTTTTTAACGGATGTCGTAGGGTGCTAATACCTTCCCTACGCATAATCGACTCTCGAACTCAATTTGGTTTCAAAGACCATTTTCTTTTATTTTTTATTTTTTTAAGGGTTTTCCAATATTTTCCCTATTTAAAAATAAATTTTGGTGGCGACTTTATTGAATTCGAGAAACACTCGAAATTTTAGGCCGCGACAGTAGCTTTGCAAAGTTCATTTATCTTTTCTTCTTTATATATAATTTATAATTTATTTGAGAATTCATTACCTTTTAAATTTATAAAATTAGTTTAAAACTAATTGTAATAAAAATATTTTAAAAATGATTTTATTAAAAATATTAAATACAATATTTATATTTGACCTTTTTAAGTGTATTAAATACAATATTTATATAATAGCTTTGCAAAACTCATTATAAACTGAGTGACTTCTTTATAATCAGTCCCTCCAAAAACACATTTGATCATAAATAAAATTAAAAAGATTCCTACAAGTAGAAGGAAACGAACCACAAGTAGAACCTCCACTACTTGTGAACCGTTGTCCATGAACTTGACTTGAGGAATCCAAAACCTTGTCATGTTCAAATCTCCTTGCATTGTTGCAAATTAGAAGGAAACGAACCACAAGTAGAACCTCCACTTCACTAGGATAGAGGAACAACAGAGTAAGATTCCTACAATCATCGTTATGCTCCTGGGTAGACATTGCAAAGACCCTCTGAGAGAGGAAACAAATAAATCATTTCAACATCACTTTAAATCTCCCTCCTTCTCGCCACAATGCCACAACCGATAAGATTCACCCCTCCCTAAAGAAGAGTCATCATGAAGGAACACATCACCGCTCGAGAGCTGGACGTCCCTCTAAACGTCGTCGTGGAAGAAGCCTTAGATGTTCGTTGCATCACCAAAATAAGTGGCATACAAGTACCAATCGTGCCTAGAAATACATCATTTAAGTTCTATTTCGTAAAGTACTAATGAAGTAGAAGAACGGCGATCCCACCGAGGACTTCTCACCACCAAGATTTATTTTGTTCCCCATCTCGAACCTCTTGGCTAAGCCTCCACGTTTAGACTCATATGATGGTATGACGTATCTAGAGTAAATGGTGAATACCAAGCTAAAAATTCATTGATGTAGAAATATTTATTAATGGTCAAATCCAAGCTCGCGTATTTCAAATTAGTTACAATTTGCATGTCCAAAGAGAGCAAACCATGAGAACTCATATGTTGTCAAAACTAGCAAGTACTCGAAACCTCCAGAAGTAACAAGTCCATAATCCAAGAAACTCTTGAAGCGCCCAACATATAATTTCTCAAGGACGTCACCATCACGGAAGAGGCAAAATAGGGGACAAATTTGTGGAGGCAACTAGTAATCCAATACATCATAGAGGGAAAATTTCTATAAGACCTGAAAGAGGCAACAAAGCTTCATTGATGGCGTGAAAATGTTCACTGATTGAAGGAACTTGATACAAAAAGAGATTATCCACTCGTCGTCTTAAATATGTTGAACCTAGGGAGGTCGAATACCCTCTAAGAGAAGTACATGAAGGTATCCTTGAGCAGTACCTTGGTGGACGAACCTAGCAAAAAAAGTTATGCACGTATGATATTACTAACTTAATAAGACACGAGATGCTGATAAGCTAGTAAAGAAGTGTGAGAACTTCTGGAAACACAATAATGTACATGTGGCCCCATCGATGGAGCTATATATACTCCCATCCCTTTGGTCGTTTTCTTAGGGAGATAGACCTCCTCGAACCAATTCCACATGCTCCTAATCAGTTGAAGTACTTTATTATAGTAGTGGACTATTTAACCAAATGGATAGACACATAACCACTCGCCAAGAAGAACATGACAAGGTTTTGCATTCCTCAAGTCAAGTTCATGGACAACGGTACTCCATTCATTGACAAAGCTTTTTGTGCGTTCTTTCAAGAGCTACAAGTTCAACACTGCTTCATTTCCTTCAAGAATCCCTAAACAAACTGGAAAGTCGAGGCAACTAACAAAGCCATACTTAGAGGACTCCAGCGATGACTAGACAATGCGAATGAGAATTGGGTAGAAGAACTTTGACATGTCCTCTGGGCTTATCAAACTACACCCCCACTCCAAAACAAGCAAGTCCCCTTTTTTTTTTTCCTTACATACGGCTCTAAAGTCGTGATCCCGGTTGAGATCGACAAACTCAGTTATAGGACATCATGACTATTACCCCAACCAGAGAACTCCCAGTTACTTAGAGAAGAACATTACCTCTTATATGAAGCAACAGGTTGGGATGCAATGAGCGATGTTGATGTGACATTTGCGGCTCTTTGGATTATCGATGCATAAGGCATGTGCAATGAGTAGCTCTTTGGACTCCTCTAGGAAAATGGGCACATGAATGAACCAAATCACATTGGAATGAGAGGGATCTAGAGGTTGTGTAGATATGGAACTATATGGTTGAAGGAATGCTTATGATGATTGATATATACTACCTATACCAACAAGATGCATCTTTTCGAGAGCACGTCACATAAAAAGTTCACAATTAAGCATGCTTTACTTGGAGCACTATTTGGGTGGGTAACCTTAAGGGATGTTTTTCATGATGTATGCAAGTGAGGACAAAGCATGTCGAAAAGACTTGTGTTAGTTTGTGGGGACAGTAGGAAATCCTTAAAGAAGTCTGGGATGTGACATCCATCTTGAAAAGGTACATAACTTCCATGCACAAGAGTAGTTCCAACATGACTTTAATTGGAGGACCTTATTTTGCGTAGAGCCTAAATCAACGTCAAGAACGCAAACCATAGGAAACTAGCCCCCAATTGGGAGGGTCCTTATTGCGTAAAGGGGAAAATAGATAAAAGAACGTGCATTTTGGAAAAAAAAACTACTTGACGAGGCTATACCTCGGACGTGGAACACTGACAAACTAAAGATACCAAAAGCTTTAGATAGAGAGAGAATCATGAGCTTGTAGAGAAAGGAAAAACTAAAGAAATGAAAGGGACAAATACATCCTCTATTTATAGGCATGAGATACCAAAAGACTAATGACCCAAATCGCATGTAGTCTATGCACGACCTAGATGAAGCATGTGAAAGCGTGCAACACCCCATGTTACCCAAAGCAATCATCACACACTAAACCCTAGGCCATGTGGGAACCCAAGAACAAGAAACATATGAACCAAACGGCCTACGTGTCCCATGCACTGTTCTTTCAACTCCTTTACTAACATCATCATTGTTGAAAAGTCTCATGGCACGAATATGGCTTCATAAAGGGATAGGCATGTCAAAGCCAGACACTAATTAAGGGAATCTCCCATGAATGAACATCCCTGACTACGCATGCCTATCTGGGAATATGTCACAACACTCAAAGGAAGACAAACACTTCAAATCCTCCACTTCATACATCCAAAGTACATGCTGCGGAGAAACTATTCTAGACCAAACTGAGACCCACCAAGCATATGACCATTGGACCTCAGTCCAATTCAATAAATATTGAACTCATTGCATCATTTGAGGGCCAATAGTGCCAAGTTCTCCCTCGGTCATTCAGATCCTCTAAATGATAATCAAGTAGTTGTCTGCTTTCTGCGGCAGGTTCCCCACAATGAAATAAGTGTCGCCATGTCATCACCCTTTTAATAATCTCTATCAAAATGGTCTTGCATTCAGAAACAAGGTACATTTTATTTTTTATCTCATACTTCCCACAACTCAGTCCAATTCAGTAAATGTTGAACTCATTGCATCATTCAAGGGCCAACAGTGGCAAGTTCTCCCCCAGTCTGTCAGAACCGCTAAATGATAATCAAACAGTTATCTGCATTCTGCGACAGGTTCCCCTCAACGAAATAATTGTCGCCACATCATCACCCTTTGAAGAATCTCCATCAAAAGGGTCTTGCATTTAGAAACAAGGTACATTTTATTCTTTATCTCATACTTCCCACAACTCCTACTTACTTGGGTGTCAAGGTGCTTGTAGATACTCCCACCAGAAGCAGAGCAATCAACGAAAATTGTATGCCGCCATCACCAACGACCTCCAACAGTCTCAAGTGATCTTGCACATATTAGTGGCAACATTTGTAGGAATCATCCTCCCACCTTTATCTATTTTTTTCTTGTCTCTGGTTGACATTGAGATGGATGGATTTAAGTCCAGGTGCGGTGGTCTTGTACTAAAACCTCATATTCAATAGTTGGTGTGTGTAAATAGTACAAAATTGTTTTGGAGTGGACTTTTAGGACGATCCAACCCAATGCATCCTTTTTCATGCTACATAAGTCTCACATATTCACTTATCAAGAAATGTCTCATTCTTATATTATCATTCACCTCAATCAATATACTAAATTGAGCATTGAAATGTATATATGTAGGTACACTCCCACCGTTGGGTACCACCTACGTCATGGATTTCTACAATATATCACCATTTTAGGAATTGTTCTTCCATCAATCCGACATCATAGTGAGATTTTTGCATAATCTTCAAGTTCAATTATAACACTAGCGATAGCAATAGAACTAACGAGAGCCTAAGCTACGTGTGGGAGCTGACAAACCCTTTAGCCCCTTAGCCTTAGTTGGAGGCTATTGATATGATACACTTAAAAGTCTCATAAAGGTTAAAGGTAGTTTTATAAACAATGTTACTCTACATTCCACCGATGCATCTTTACATATGACATAACCATGAGGACTTACTAAAATCCACAGCGAACAATACCCTAAAAATGTAGTGTTGTGGATTTAAGGTTGTAACAATAATGCTTTGCAATTTGGCCACCATAATTTATTAGGTGAGACTTCTACATTCTCACTCCTTTGGCACTTACACTCATGCAAGGATAGATACCATCCATCCAAATGGCTAAGCACAAATAATTTGTGCATTGCACCTAAAGTCAAATCGATCACATAATATTCAATTTTGATCCCATATCAAAATATAATTATTAAGTAAATTTTACTTACCTTTCCACTAAACTATAAATTGATGAGAACCCTTCCTCTTAATAACCAATGCTTAAGACCAAAAAATACCATCACCTATGTGTGTGTCCCATCTGTAGTGTACTTAGCATACCAAACAGAGTTGCAACTTGCAAGTGGGGAATCTAAATCTGTGGGAACAGAAAACGCCCATCTATTTATAGACATTGATTTCTTCATTGTTCAATATCAATTTAAAAGAACAAAGATTTACTATTAGAATTTGGAACCCATATACATTAATTGCAGCCTGCAATTTGCAATAGCACACTGTTTCTTTTGTCGACTCAAACTATAGAACTTCCAAGGTTATCATAAATGCTATGCAACCTTTAACTTAGACATCACATTTATCTTATTCAGCAACAAAAAAAAAAAAAAACATCACATTTATCTTTATATAGGAAAACACATGGGATGGCACCACCCTTATCCCCCTTCTTATTCTAACTGAATATCTATCACCATCAAAAGCCCATTCCTCCATGTTACTCTCTAGAATTTTTTTTACTGAATGAGCATATGTATATATATAGATAATTAATAAATGTTGTAAATATAAAAAGATCAGACATAATATTTATGAGAGCTATACAATTGTCAGAAATTGTATATAGAGTTAATTTTTAATGCTCATAGTAACTTATCTGACTCAAGTGATCGATACGTAACTTGTTTATACTCGATCAATAAATATTTTGGTTCCAATATACATGATGAGTTTTTTCTTTTACAAGCATATAAGTTCAATTTTGATCTAATTATGCATTTTTCTTACTTTGATCTCTATCATGTAATAGCTTAGTATACACCTTGACTATGGTAACAATTATAAGAGAGTTTTATTGGAATTGATTAAAATAATAAATATTAAAATAGTCTCATATCCTTTAAATTTACAAAGAAAGAAGGAGGCCAATGCTATATTTATGGATTTTAATTTTGTTATAAGATGCATATTAGTCAAAAATATTTTAAGTTTGTATAAATTATTTTCTTTAGAGAATGTGGGTGTGCAGGTAGTAGTCAGGAATAGTTTGAGATAAATTTATATACTATAACAATTTTCACATAGTATACAGTCATGAAAACTATTTTTTTTATAAAATCGTACATATTTTTAAAATTAATTATTAATTTTAAAATTTAATATTAAATTCTATTGTTTTTTATTTATATTTAATTAGATTTTAATTTTTATATTTTATTTATAAAGATAAATTATTGTTATTATCATATTCTACTAATTTCTAATTAAATTATTATTTTTTAATTAAAAAAACAATATATAATAATATTTTTAAATTAATTTATTATATCATATTGATTTATTAAATAAATAAAAAATAGAACAAGCATTAGTAGTATCAACTTATTTGGTTAGGAGTGATTCCCCTAAGGACCGAAAAATCCATATCCAAGCAAAACCGAGAAGCATAAAATGTGACCCATTTCCTTGATCGGTTAAGTCGGTTGACAGTGTATCGGGCAGATTTATATGGATAAGAGACAAACTATAAACTACTTTAATTGTGGTCTTTGCAAATTAGATATGGTTCATGTACTTTAGATACATGGTAGATTCTCTTTGTTAACATGGTTGTTTTGTTTTGAACCATGACTTTGGAGAAGAAACAGCATGTGAGTATGTGTGTCTTTAATCTTTACTAAAAACTTAAAAATATTATATTTCTTTTGGATAATTCTAATAATAATAGTAACAGAGAGATATGTAATATTAGGCTAAATTACATTCGTGGTCTCTTAACTTAATTTCAGATAACGTTTTAGTCATTTATCTTTTTTTTTCCCGACTTGGTCCTTTATTTTAATTTTAAGTGACAATTTGATATTTTATGTTTTAAAATTTCAACAATGATATCCTTTTTTATACAAAAATTCAAAAAAAATTTCAATCAAAACTCATAAAATTAATTATATTCTTCAATATAATACAAATTTCATCAAATTCGTAATGCAAATCTTCAAATAAACTCATATTTTCATACTTTATTTGATATTTTTAGGAATAAATGACTAAATCGGAAAAAAAAAGATAAAGCACTAAAACGTTACCTAAAATTAAGTTAAAGGACCACTAGTGTAATTTAACCTGTAATATTATTATTATCCTTCAGCTTTCAGAAATGATTAACTATTTAGTCAAAAATAAATGAGTTATTTTTAATATATACATATGAATTTCTTCTACCTCACAATAAATATTATTTTAATAAATAATTATTTTAAAATTAATATCGTTTATAATTTTGGATGTAATTTTAATTTTTTATATTATTATTTAATAATTATCTTAAACATAACCGTATATTTATCATTTAAATTAAGATTTAAGTTTTTTTTTTCTTTCTAAGTTATGTTAATTCTTGACTGCTCGACTACTTTTTTGGCAATGCGTTAGTCAATTTAGTGATATCAAGATTTAGATAGTTATCATGAAATACCGCAATACATTTAGTCCTCTATTATGTTGAAGCAATTGACATATTATATATAAATATTTTGTAGTAATGATTAATTTTCACTTCTCCTTGAATTATGTAATGATTTAATTGGCTAATTAGTTAAATTAAATAGTTAAATTAAAAAAAATTAAGACTACCAACAAATAAAAATTCATTTTTTTAGTCGTAATTAACATTTAAATTTATATCCATAAAACATGGATGATTAAGTAAAATAATCATTTTTATTTTTATTGGTATTCAATTTATATGCAAAATATATATTGAATGATTAAACAGAATTTTATTCTTTCTAGTCTTAATTGACATTTTAAATTCTATACATATTTGTTTCTATTCATAATATGGATAGTCAAGCACAAAATTAATATTTTTTCGTCGATAAATTTCAATATTTCAAATTCTTTTAGCTAATTAATTTTGTGCATTTCAAATTTCTTTTAGTCGGTGTCTTTTATAGCATTTCTTTCTTAAGATTTTCATATTTGAAGTGCATTAAACATGTTCTACCTTTAAGAAGATATTTACATATTTTAGTTGATTAGTTAGTTAAATTAATTAGTTATAAGTTATATTGACTAGTTAGTTATTTTACACTAGTTAGTTGTTTATCTAATTAATCATATATGTCTATGTAATATTTGATGTAATTCAAATTCTCTCAATTATCAATATAATTCAATTTACTTTACTTTATTTTTCTCTAATCAATAACTTAAATAAAAAATCATAATAATTGATCTCCCATCTCTCACAAAAATGTTAATTGTTATTGGAAATACGCTTCAGTGTTATTTATGCGAATACACTGTCAAACGTATTTTTAGTAGTAAATTTGAATGATGCATGAGCAATCACTCGAAAAAAAAGTTCATACTACTATAGAGGCGCAAAGCTTATTTTTTATACTTTACACTTAAATATTAGGGCTCATTTTCTTTCTACCAATATTTGTAATTTTTATTTTCAATTTTTATAGTTTGTATGTAGATGGTTGGAATGACATTTGGCAATCAACTTTCTTTTTTAATTGTAATAGAGGGATATGAAGTTTTGTTCCTAAAAAAGAGAAGATGAAAGCTAACAAAAAGACTAGGTAACACTAAAAAATAGTAGTTTAAAATTTTCATATATTCGATATATTTTTAAAATGCATTTTCATACACTTCTATTATGACACCAAGAAGTAAATGGGCCCTTAAAAAAAACTAAAATATATATATGAACAACAATCCTAAGCACAACGAGGGCAAAGAAAATAATTGTACAAAGTGTTAATACACGATGCATAAATAGCACACCATGTATATGCCGAACTTACACAAATAATAACCAATTCCTTTGAGGGTAAACAAAGAATAGGACAAAGGCATCATTAATCGAAATCATAAAAAAAATTATCTATAAACCAAAATCACGATAATAGTTTAATGATGAAAAAAACTTGTTTAATTCACAAAAAGTTATACATTGAATTTAGCATTTAGCAAATATGCATTAAAGAATTGAAGATAAAAGTTTAATTTATATGTACTGTTAATGTAAAAAAATTTATATAATCGACATGATTAATCATAAAAATGATTTTAAAAATAATTATGATAAAAATTAAATAATTAAAAACAAGAAAAAAAACATAAAAACAAAGTTATGCACATACAGTCAAAAAGGAAACGAAACAAGTGTAAGCAGAGTAGACAACATCACCCAATTGATTCAATAGCAAATTTACAATTGTAGAAAAAATTCAATGTATTTTATCGGTTTAAATTAATAAATATCATTTTTTTATTATAAAAATATCCCGAATGATTGTTGTCATAACAATGTTACAAGTTGCCTTTAGGTCGTTTAAAATTATAATGCTGAGTAAAATATAGTTAGGATCTTCATTTATATCAAAATTGTTAAATTTCTTAATGTATTTTTTATGTCTTCAATATTATCTTTCAATAATTCTAGATTTCGTCAATTAATTAGATATGTGTATGAATATAATTGATGAAAAAAATAATGATTTAATTGCAGTTTTAGTTTTTTTTATTTTTACAAATTCACATAATTAATCTCCTATTTTAAAAGTTCATATTTTTTTGTTCCTTCTTTAGATTTTTAAAATAAAAAAATAATGACTCACTTAACATACTTTTAACGACGAGGCCTACAATTTCATAATATTCATGTCATTCATTAAATTACAAAAACAACAAAAAATTCAAGTTAAAATTTAAGTTTTTACATGATTTTATTGTGATTTCATAGTATTAATCTTTATATCATATGCAACGTTATGTAAATTATGTCACATTACCATTTTTTTAAAACAAAATAGAAGAACAAATAACTTCTAAATCATGACATACAAAAGCTATCTCTGATTTGAAGATTTACGTGAGTCGAGTCCTAAAGTTCACTAAAGTCGAGAAAAACAAGATTCGCACATAAGTTGTTCTGGGATATGAATTGACAAAATTTTATTTTATTCAAAAGTGTACTTTTAGTCATTTAAGTTTAACTTTATTTTTCGCTTAGCTACTTTAAGTTTATTTTTTTCGATTCGGTCTTTTTAAGTTATATTCATTTGGAAGCCTTTAAGATATATTAAATTATACTAGTGTTCTTTTAAGTTTGAAAGTTTTCTTTAATTACTGTCATAAAATATTAAGATTTAATCAAAATATCACACCACGTTGATTGTCCAAGGTACTTTACATGTTAAATAAGTTAAGACATTGATTAAGTAGATATATTTTTATTATTTTGTTATTAAGTTTATACATTAATTAAATTGTAGAGAAAATCAAGAAATATAGACCATTTATAAGATTTGATAAATAATTTTTAAAGTATTAATATGAATGACATATTATTGTAGCATTTAGTAGAATTTCAAATTATCAAAACTTTCAATTGAACTAATTGTTGTTGAAATTGAAATAAAAAACTAACGGTGCAAACAAAATATAATTTAAAAAATCAAATCAAGATAAAATAAACTTAAAGGACCTAATCGGTAATTGAATTAAAAGAAGGACCATAGGTGTATTTTTGGCTTTATTTTACTAAGAGATAATGTTCAGCCAAGTGTTTTAATATGATGCCACAAAAGGAACAAAATAAAATTACTCCTAGCATTTTATACTTGTTACCACTCTCACAAAGCAGTTTTACATGCATAGCAAACCAAATCTTCATATATTCACAAAATACACTATCCCTGTTCTTCATAAGCTATGTAACCTACTAATCACTACTCTTTGAATCTGGTGTCCATTGAACAAGCTTATATAGTGGTCTTTTCTCCACTATATAAGTTATGACTTCTTGATTATTCACAATGAGTGAAATGCAAAATGAAAATAGAGACTCAATGCATATTTTGAAGTCACATCTATGCATATTTGGAACATATAATCCTTTTCAAGTCACTTTTTGGAGAGCATCTTTTCGATTTGACCATTTTGATTGTAGAGATCCACAATTTTCTTAGCATATGAAGGCATGTGCCTGTCAGCCCTGCAAGAATTTATATTTCGACAATATTATAAACAAATCACACTTTTGAATCAAAGTGAGGTTGGCCAAAAAATTATGCTACACATACCTTTCCTTTCCCCATAATCGATTTACGTATAAATAGTTCCGAATGGTATGATAATCAAGTGAATAACGCGCAAATTCAATACCCTTTGGACCAATCTGAGCATAGAGACAAAGCCAAGAAACAAAAATTTCACTATGTTAAGCATATTAATGTTGTATATATATCAATGAAAAATTGTGTAAGAACCTTTTACCAAATTTAGTATAAATGCCAGCAAGTTTCCAACAAATTTTGGGGCAGGCTGAGAAGGACCTCTTCCTGAATAAATCAGACATTTTACGAAAAATAATTAAATATTCAGGGTTAATCAAAACAAATATAGAGAGAAGATACTCAAGGTAACAACATGGTAACTTGCATTCACCCATGGAGAGATAAATCTACATAAATTAATTATCATAAATATATATATATATATATATATATATAATAACTAAAGCATGTGAACATGAGGTCAGGAGTAGTGTTGTCAAATAGCAGCTATAACAGTGTTATAACATAGCAGAATTTGAAGAAACTATTATTTTATGTGATTCACGATTGACAACACTGGTCTAAAGTCAATCACTAAATGTGGGATCTATGTCGGGGACCAAAAGGAGTAACATAAATAAAATAAATACATAACAAAATGAATGTTAAGGATACCGAATTTAGCTTCATCATCAGCCTTAACAGTCTCCATGACAAATGGTCGTCTATCTCCCTGAATAATAATACAGCACAAATTACACACTTTTTTAGAGAGAGAACAATTATTATTGAAAGAAACAAAGCTGATAATTTACCGCATTAGTTGTTGGAGTAATCTCTAGTAAATTCTCGACAAGACTCAGCATCTCTCTACCACGTTCATTCCTATCATTTCAAGAACAAGAACAAAATATGCAGAATAAACTTCTAGTAAAACTGCACTCCATCAAGAAACAGTAATGCATTATTTCTTAGGGAAATACACATTCATGTATGAAAATTCAAGAACATATGTAGAACCAGAAAAAAGCGTTAAAAGAGACTTAGGTAGCTTAAAAGTAGCTTTACCTGACAGTAATATATTGTGGATGTTGTGTCATGCTGACTCCAGAATATTTTGGCACACCCATATATCCAATAACCAAGTCCTGAAAATTTTTATGCTGTCTAATAAAAGGACAGTTTTTTTAACATGAAAAAATGGCACAACTAATGTAGACTAACCCTTAACCAAAACAAGTCTACTAATGATATGGCTCTGAATATCGGTGGTTCACTTGGCAGGTAGATTTTGTTTAATATTTTCCGTAATGTTCTTCGAATTTTCATTAGTAATACGATCTTTCAGGTTCAATAGGAATTGTTCCTAGACATACCACTTGCACTACTTGGATAAAATTTTCAAAACTTGCACTAGATTAGTAATTTGTATTCATTTTTTTAGCAAGAGAATTAGTATGCAGAACTAATTTGTGTTCTGAGCTACATTAGAACATTTAAAGGCCCGGTGAAGAAATTATAATGGGAACAATTTGTATATAAGTAAATAACACATGTTAAAAATACAAGAAAGTCGAGAAGACAAGGACTTACTGCTAAACCATTTGTATAGTCAAAGCAGCTGTAGAAGAGAGATTCTGACAAATTAGTGCAACATAAAATGAAGGAGCAGATAAGAAATTGAAACGAAAACGAACTCGTGACTGCCTTCAAGTCAGATAAGTAAAAGAAAAAAATAACCTGTAGCAAGATGGAGCAATAACATCAACTAAGTCATTTGCTGGTAGACAGAAATAAGGAACCTGATCAAATTAAAATTTGAAACTTAATGAAGCTTTCTGATTGTGAACCGACGGAAATATTAAAATATAGGATGTTTTTTTACCTCTTCAATACGACCATCCAAATGCTTCAAGTGAACCTGCCAGAAAGTTGAAACAGAAACTGAGTAAAGGAAATATAACCTTGGCAATAAAGCAACCTAACTGAATCAGTTGGTATAGTAAATTGTCCAATTTATATTACATATCCTGACCAAAACATTGTGGTAGGACAAAAGAAAGACAATGGTTTAAAATCGGATCAAACCGGCCAGGTCAATCAGGAAACAGCTAGTTTTGCTGGTTGGTTTGACCCCGGTTATATCACAGTCTGGCTGAATTGTGTCTGGTTCAATGGAAATTTTTTTACTGAATTTTTTAATAATTTTTTTATTCACCATCCAGTTCAACTATGGTTGAACCGGTTGAACCAATCAAATGATGATCCGGAGGTCTCACTGGTTTGATCGTCGGTCCTGTTTTTAAAATATAGAGGAGAGAAACTTTCTTCCATACTAAATAAGACATGATTTTTCAAAAGAGAACCTTGTAATCTTGCATAAATTCATAATGAAGTACTGTTTCAGGTGAATCGCTTGCAGCATTTAGAAACTTATCAAGTCCTTCCCTAGGTCCATTGTCCACTGTAGAATTAGAATTTTAGAATTAGTCCAATATATTCAAAACATTCAAAAGCAAAAAGATTTATAGCTAACAAAAGAAATGCATAACATTCTAAAACATACCACAATTTGTGCCTAAAACATAGAGCTTATCCAAATTCAAGTGGTGCTCTACAGATCTTAACGCTGCAATTGAAGAAATTATTCTGCATTACAACATAACCAGTCACAATGGAGAAAGTAACAGGAAACTAGCAAAGAATATATCTTTACAGTAGTTGTACCTTGCACCTGGCAACCGACGCCACAGAAAAGAAGACGCTTGACACCTGCAGCCTGTCAATAATGAAAACTCAAACAGCCATAGTATGAATATAAAAAGGTTGCTTTGAAACAATGAACAAATTAAAAACAATGAAAAACTTTTTGAAGGACCAGATGCTCTTAGGTAATGTCAAAAAATGTGATAAATTTACTGCAACAACTCGGACAGAATGCAAAAACAATTGAATTTCATAGAAAATATCCTCAATACTCTCTTAATCATAAAAATAAAAAAGTGTTTGTCATTAGCATCTCCTGAATTCTAATATTTGAACAATAACCTGAAAAATAAGAGTACAGACATGTGTAATCAAAGGCAAAAGTCAAAATGCCGTAAATTGTCATTTCCTTGTGATGTTTCACATTATACACTATCTCTTATTTCAACACTATCCCTTATTGGTTGAAATTCATGTAGGTCCTACCATTTTGGGACTGGGTCCCACTAAAGTGATGGGAACTACATGAATTTCACCCAACAAGAGAGTGAGTGTTGGAAAGAAAGTGTTAAAGCGAGTATTGGTGGCACTTTCCTTCACATTATATTAAGATACTACAACACCTTAGACAGAACCCCCATGTGTTTTGTAATCTTGATCCATTACAATGAAAGCTCTTTAAAAAAGAAAAAAAAATATTTTCTAAATGAATCAATAATTTTATTTGCATAATGAATTTGTTTCTACATGCAATTGAAAGATGTAAACACTAAGCAGTACTTATAGATTCACACACCTCAACAAGTGCAAGGGTATTAAGGTTAGGAGATAATGTTGGCTTGACACCTTTAGCAGCCAACACTTCTTCTGGTGTCCTGCAAGAAATTTCAGGATGTAAGCAAATAAAGTATTTTAATAAGTAAACCTATATAGTGAGATAATTAACGGATTCATTTAAAAATGAAATAATGCAAACCTTGCTAAAACAGGTCTGGGAGAAAATCTGTCATCAGGATCACTATGATATTCAAAGTTACACCAAAGTTATTATAAGCAGAAACCAAAGTCAGATTTAAGAATGAAAGACAGTAGAAACATGTATCCAATGAAAACATGTAGATTATTTCCAATACCTTTGTACACAAATGACAGCTTCAACCATGCCTGATTTAAGCATTTCAATTGCAATGGTTGTTACTATACCAGTCCATTGAGCTCCTATAAAAAGGAAGTAAAATTTAGAATAGAAACCTGATCTAATATCAAATAAACATGCGCGTCTTAGACATAAATGCATAAATAATTTAATTAGGAAATTAGTTGGAAGTGAGGGACAATTCCAAACACAATTGCATTGTACAAGTCAAGAAAACCTTAAATTCCAATTAACTCTGGGCCAGTCCAAAACCTCAATAAATCATTGACATCAACTCTTGTTTATCGCCATAACAATACGATAAGTTTCAACTCTCAAAATCTATGGACACAGACACCAAACACACTGACACCGGAAATAAAATGAATTAATTGAATGTTATCACATTGCCAGTGTCGTGTTGGTGTCAGACAATCGACAACTCTTTCACCAAAAAGTATCGGTGGTAGTGCTAGAGAGCTCAAAATTGATATAGCATCATAGTCATGAGAACAAGGAAGTAAGACAGATGTAGAAACATAAGAGTTTCAAAATTCAGAGAAGATACCTTCCACAGGGTTAAGTTTCCGAGCATATAACAGTTCCTCATAGACCCCTAAGTAAGTCTCATCTAAGGTATCAGTTTTTCGCCCTCTGCCATGAACAACGGGTTCCAATTTCTGAAAAGGAAAAGGAATTATATTGGTTTGGCCAATTTATGAAATTTCCCATCATTAATACATCAAACTTATAAGAATATGAAGGCAATACTTAGATTAGGCATACAAAATATGGCATTCAATTTAATAAAAAAATAAAAAAAAATAGTTACTTCAATTCTAGACATTCCATCTCCCAAGAAAGCACAGGCATTTTTAACATGAGCAATATAATATGTATCACACAAGCCGCAACGACTGTCGAAAAAGAAGAAGAAATTAAAAGTGAATTGAATGCAAGAAAGTAAGGAACATGAGGAAGTGTGGATTAAAAAAGAATGAAACATACCTGCATTGATCTTTAGCTGGGTAGGTGCCACCTGGAGGGATAGGTTTGGACCTTTTCCTCCAGTCTTGTTTCCAAAAGAAGAAGAAGAAGAATGAAGTGATTGCAATTGCATAAAGAGAAAAAGAAGAAGGGTAGGTAGGTAAGTACCTTGTGATGATGATGATGATGATGATGATGATGAGCGAACGGAGAGAGAAAGAGGTAGGGAGGAGAGTTTGGCAACGAAGGAAGACATTGCTTAGTGGTTAGTTCAGTTAACCTGAGTGATAGACTGCACTGAACTGAAGAAGACTGATGTGGCTATTTCTGCTCCACACATACTAAGATGGCTATCAGATTTTTGTACAAGTGCTGATAAAAATTGTGTATTTTAGATTCTTAATTTATTTTTTTATTTTATTTTAGTTTTTTAATTATTATTTTTCGTTCTTTCTTAATTCATTAGTTATATTTTATATTTTTTATAATTAAATTAGTCATTTTAATTAATTTCTGTTAAAATATGTTAATTTTTGTCATCTTCTTCGTTTCACTAATCTTCAAATTTATCAACTCAACTCTATGAGCTTCAACTATGACTTTTTAAATTCATAACTCAAAAGTCAAATCCATAACATTTTAAATTTAAAAAAATAATTTTTTTTTTGTTAATTCATAAAAAGATTCTAAACAAAAAGATTTACTACTCTTCGTCAATCTCAAATTCGTCAATCTCAAATTTTATGTTCATCATTAATTTGATGTCATTTCTTCCTGTTTTGAGTTTGAAATGTTTGAGTTTGATATGTTTTCTTGGATTTAAGGTTGAGCTCGAAGATTATGGATTTGATGGATTTGATGGATTTTTCTAAATTTTTGGATTAAATGGATGATAAATTTCTAGATTTTGATGATGAAGGTGATGATGTAGGGGATGAACATGATAAATTTATTAATTTAAAAAAAATTAAAAAATAAATTTGTTGATTCACAATGGAATTTTAAAGAAGAAGAAGAATGCATTTACATATTTTTTTTTTCATTTTTCTAACTTTCAAGTGTCACGGATTTGAATTTGTAAGTTATAGATTTGATAGTTTCTGGGTTTGAAGATCATAAGTTTGATAAAATTTCTGGATTTTTATATTGAATGAGATAAAAAAAATCTGAGTTTATGAGTTTGAATATTAGTGGGATGAAGGAGATGACAAAACTTAATATTTTATAACCGAAATTAACGGAAATGACCAATTTAACTAACAGAAGTAAAGTTAAGGACCAAAACGAAACAAAAAAATAATTAGGGGACTAAAATGAAATCGAAAACTAAGTTAAGGGACTAAAAATGTAATTTAGCCTAAAAATTTAGGAAAGAGTTAGAACAGAAAGAAGAAAGAAAAATAAAAAATAAAAAACTTGGATAAAAAGTAATTTGGTCCTAAAACATATGTGTAGTTAGTTTAATCAACAATTGTGTTTTTTAGTTAGTCAACTTAAACTGAATGACAAAATTACTAAAAAAAAATATATTGAGAATGAATTTATAATTTCAATACATTCAAACACTACATTGACAATATGTCACACATGCAAAGACCAAAATAATCATTTACTAAATAAAAATTGATATTATGAGATAAGCAACCATCAGTTAGGGTTAGACTTTCTACCATATGTGTTAGACTTCCTAAGACATGGTAGACACGGTTAGTTTAAATAGTTTAACACATGTGATCAAATCACATATCATCATTATGTCACTCCGTTATATTAGTTACTTTTGAAAAAAGTTATGCTAGTTAATAATTCTTAATTTTAAAGTGACATTGCATACGAATTAAACTATAAAAGACTTTGGCTCTACTAGGGATTTGTTTACTTGCTTGCATATCCTTAAACCAAACAACCAGTTCACATTGATCCTTCTCATAGGCATACATATCAACGAGTGTGAAATACATTCTAGTTGGTTATTGAAACCCTAGATCAAAGGTGATTCCTTTTGCAGCAAAATTCTCAACACGGATATAAACGTGGTCTAGATGAGTGCAAGCACAACTTTCACGGATGTTTTGTAATGAATAAAAGGGATCAACTTTTGAAATCATGTGCTTCACAACGAAGTTATCGCTATCATGGAAAAGATAAGACAATGGAAACTAATATCGTTAGGGAAAAGGTTTCTTCTTCGAGTTTTAGTTCTCTTCTGTAGAGGACGTGGGAAGAATAATATTTGTGGTCTACGAACTTCAATCCTTATAACCAACGTTAAACACACGTTCAGGTTTGGATATGCCTCATGGATCTTCCTCAAGAATATTGGCGCCCAAAAATATTTATTGAATTCACAAGTGTTGTTAAAATACCATTTATCTTTAGATGATTCCACCAAGAACCGAATCTTATGACACTTTGCACGAACTCTCGTGGACATGGATCTTTCAAGAAGATTATATGATGACATAGTGGTGGAAAGGTAGGGCTATGTCATATATTTGGAGATTGTTTTTGAAAAATCTCTTAGCTTATGAAACAATTGTGAAACGATTGGTCATTAAATCTAAAAAATGCAACTAGATATATCACCAAGGTGAGAAAGAAAATCACATTGTTCTTAGGGAGGACAAAGGCAAGGAAAAAGATAAATCTAACTAAACCCATAAAAGAAGTTTGATGTCGCAAAAAATCAAATCAAGTAACCTTTAAGACAAAATTAATGACAAGGAACATACTCGTGCAAAGGTTAATGATAAGAAACATTCTAATGCAGAGGTAAATGATAAGGAACTAGACAAAAAAAACATCAATACAAACAATGAATTATCTAAGCCTAGTACTAATTCCCATGTAGAAGTTAATGATAAGGAACTAAGCAATGACACATGAAAGCCAAATAATGAATTGACTAAGCCTAGGACTTTTTGGCACTTTGTTTGACAAAATATTACTGATGAAATAGTGGACTTCAACCTAAATTCTGAAGTAGTGAAACACTTGGATCGTGCTGATGTCACCTTTGATGATGTTTTGAATGATGACATTTTCATTCATTACTCCTTTCATTATGATCTCTATAAAGAGGATTAAGATTATTTTCTTAAGACTCATCAACCATGATAAGGAGGATTAGGAAACTAGTCCTAAGACCCAACAAGAAACTGAGGTTATTGAGGAGCATATGACATTGTGGTTAACATTTGAGGGATTCTATTAAGGAAACTACTAGTAAACAAAAAAATCCTTAGGGTTCTAATGGGGAAGCCTATTTTACTCCTTATTTAACCAAGGCACAAAAGAAAAAAAATTAAAAATGCAGTATTTCAAGAGATCTGATAGTGGTTATAACTTTTCATTAAATTTGTTATTGTGTCTACCCTGTTTTGTATAAATTCATTGTTTTTGAAAGATAGAAAAGAGAACTTTGAGCTTGTTAGGGTTTTCTTCCTTCCATGGAAAGTATCTTCCTTTGGTTGTGTGCGGCCTCACCTCCTTTGGTTCCACTAGACAAGACAACCACCACATATTAATTATTTGCACAAGCGTTTATCAACGAGTGTGAAATGTCTTTTAGTTAATTACTGAAACACTCAATCAAGGATGATTTTTTTTTTATCTTCATCTTAATAAAAATTGAGGTATTCAATTTTTGGATGTATGTATAGTTTTCTGGTTGTTGCTAGTTAATGGTGCTGGTTGCATTAAGTCAACTATAACAAACTACTCAGAGACTAACCATAACTCGGCAAAACCGCCACCTGAGTAAACTGGGGCTTTGAACGGACGAAATTCGGCCTAGATTTAGGGTCACTATTTTAATTGGTTCGCCATTTTTGGGCCGCCACCGACTCAATGCCCACCCCTATTGTGAACTTCAATCTACATAAACAACCTCAAACACAAGTCCAAGTTTTCATACGCTTTATCGATCTCCCTCAAGAATATTGGTGCTACAAGTGTACAAAGCTAAAAACAAATAGTAAATAAAAATATATTTCCTTTAAGGATTGATTATGCTATGTATTCCAACACTTTTCTTAGAAAATATCTTGTTTGTGGAAAAATAAAATATGAACATTTTTTGTTATCAATTAAAAATAAATTAATATTTTAATAAGTAAGAAATAATGAGATCAAGTTTTCCTAAAAATTAGTTGATGAAGCATGATTAAGGATACAACTCAATTATAAAACTCAAAATATATGTGATTTAGTGTTGTAGCATTATTAGGACTTGAATGACTTTAGGGGTTTTTTAACATGGTTATCATGATTTATTTTCGTTGGACTAATACTATCCTTAGGTTCATACTTCAAACTCAATAATGCTTTAGATTTCCAATGTACATAAACGCTATTCCTGACCATTTAGCATCAATCATATTTCAATACATATTGACTATATCCATATTAAACTAAGCATTATCCAGTTTTTTTTTTCTTTTCCAAGTTTAATTAATAAAACTTAAGTGATCAAGTTAAGAATTAAAAACACCATTAAAAAAACTTGTTTAAAAGGAAGCTAAGCGCACTACAACATATTAACATATGCATTTCATTTAAACTTCATTGATCCTTAACTAAAAATAGTTTGAGCTCATTTTGATCTTAGAAATAACCTGGAAATATATGGAATCTAAAGAAGTTCATTACAACCAATTAAAAGAAACAATATTTAATAAAAAAAAAAAAGAGGAACACATATCAAAATGCATTTGAAACATATACGGGTTCATAACAACTTCTCTCTATTCCAACTTTAAAGCTTCAACAACTAGCTCCAATGACTCCCTAAAGGTGAAGGTTAGTGATGAAAATCATGGAATATGGTGAGAGATAGTATGTTGCGGCTACGGAGGATTATATACTATGAAAAATAGGTTAAAAAATGTCTCACCATTATGATTCCTTAAATGCCAAATTCCGTAGAGGAGAGTACAAGCAATTTCAACTCTATCTCGCGCCTGAAGTAATAAAGTGTTATAACTAGTCTACAAAGTTGATTTCCTAATGATACCTTTGAAGTTTAGGTTTACGAGTAATTCAAACCATATTTGTTATGCCCATTTGTAGTCTATGCAAATATGATTTAAATGTAGATCTGTGTGATATTTCAATTTTAATGTGTGATATAATCTACTTAGGAGGACATGCAACCAAAACTATTTTGTCATCAAAAAATTTTAAAATTTGTATAAGTTTTGTTTTTATTTATCTTTATTTATTATATTTTCTCATTTAATATTATAAATCCATACAATATTTTGAAATATTAAAAATTCTTGCGTTATAAATCCATTATAAAGAATCTTGATTGTAAATAATCTTTTAAAAATTTATAAAAAGTCTTTTAAAATCTATACATTCCTAAAAAGTCTTTTAGAGTCTTCAATACTTTTTTCTTCAAAATAGTCTTTTAAAATCTCAATCCAATCCACACTCTAAATCAATTACTAAAATTTCTTTAGTGACTAAGGCTCCATTTGGATAAACGGATATGTGAAGGCTTATAGCATATGAACTTATAGTATTAGAGATTATGTTGTAAACCGTTATACTGAATAAGCTATTTTCGTTTAAAAATATATACTAAAATGTACTTACAAAAATCGAAGTGTTTGAATATATCATTACATAACCAATTTATAAAATACTAATATATATTTTTAAAGTTAAAAATTACCAATATTCATGACGCAGAATTATTATCTAAAAATAATAATTCAAAATTCAAACCAATGTTATAAACATGGTCATATATCACTTAGATACAAATGATAAATAAATAATTCAAACATCACCCACCATTGACAAGTATAATAGTATAAATATAGATATTATTAAAATTTATACAAATAAGAAATCATCAAATGTATATAAAAGAAAGTTGGAAAAGATAAAGGGACTTAGAGTTTTGCTTCAACAATAACATATGAATAATATATAAATAAAACAAATATTTGGTAGAAACACTATCACGCATGATTTAAAAGATGCTCACCGAGTAATGAAACTCATAAACTCCGTGTAAACTATCTTATGAAAGCTTATAAAATTGTGATAAGCTGTTTTTATAAATTTACCCAAACACTTTTTCAAAGATTTATGTCAAAAGAAAAAAAAAATTGTTGTAACTAGACAAAAGAAAAATTATAGGCATGTGTCAGAATATATAATTTTTCTTCTGACACATGCCTATAATTTTTCTTTTGTCTAGTTGATTCATTGCCTACATCACCAATTCCAATGATCTTTCCTCTGTTGTTATCACCATATTTGACAAAGCCTCCTTCCTTTAATGTTAAGGTCAGGAATTTGGATTTGTCACCAGTCATGTGCTTTGAGCATCCGCTATCTAGATACCATGAGTGTTTCGTGGATGTCAAGCACACCTGCAATACAAAATCAGAATTTTGTTTTAGGTCCCCAATTTAAATTGGGTCCTGGTTGGTTAGTGTCAAACACAGATTTCTTTGCTATCCAAACTTGCTTCCATCCTTGATTGGCTAATTTTTTAAATTTGCAATTTGACACAAAATGTCCCTTTCTGCAACAGAAATGACATTTGCCATCAAAGGATGAATGTTTATTTGGTTTAGTAAAGATGTCATACATACTCTTAGCAATAGCAGATTTTTGACCATGTTTGACATTTCTGGTTTGCATATAACCAATACCATATTTGTTTTTATTTCTTTTAACATGCATATTTGGTGTATATCCTAAACCAGATTTTTCATGAACATGTCTTTGATTGCTAAGTATGACATTCAGTTTATCTTTACTATTTGCAAACTTTAATAAATCAGATTTTAATGATGCAACAGTATTTTCAAGTTCAATGCGCTTTGCAGATTTTTCATGTGAATCCTTTTTCAGTTGTTCACATAAATTTTCAATTTCTTTATGTTCAATATTCATTTGTTCAAGCATTTTCTTTGTGCTTAACAACTGTTTTATGGAATTCACATAATCATCATGCAGCTCATTGAAAGCTTCTTGTAGCTCATCATATGTTGGATTAGATTGTGAACTAACCTCATTTTCTGATTCTGAATCTGTATCTGCCATGAGACACAAGTTGACTTCTTCTTCATCAGAAGATGCAGAGGATTCATCGTTATCATTCCATGCAATATAAGCTTTTCTGGTTTTGGTGACTGGTTCCTTGCCTTTTGATTTTGTAGCTCTATTCTTGTTTTGCAATTTGTAGCATTCTGACTTTATGTGACCAGTTTTACCACATTCATAGCATGTAATGGTCTTGTTGTCAGTAGTCTTGGAGCTAGATGGTTTTCTGAATTTGTTGTCTTTCTTCTTCAGAAACTTCTTAAATTTCTTGACAAGCAACCCGATTTCCGGCTCTTCAGATTCACTACTGGATTGATCTGAGCAGCTATCTGATTCAGTTTTCAATTGCTGGGCTTGAACATTCAGGGATAGTCCTTTCTTTTTGCGGCTTTCCATTTCTGATTCGTCCAATCGATGTAGTTCCATTTCATGTTCCCTTAGTTTTCCAAACAATGTTGCAGTTGTCATCTTTGCTAGATCTTTAGATTCTGCTATGGCTGTTATTTTTTGCTGCCACTCTCTGGTTAGACACCTCATAATTTTTTCAATTTGCTGTTCGTTGTCCACTTGCTTTCCCAATGCGTGAAGATTATTCACAATGTGTGTGAATCTGGTTTGCAGATCGCTGATGGATTCGTCCTTTTTCATGCTGAATAATTCGTATTCGTGCATAAGTGTGTTTACGCGAGCTCTTTTCACATATGTGGTTCCTTCATGTGTTTCTTGAAGAATGTCCCACATTTCTTTTGCTGACTTGCAGTTTGATACTCTAAAGAATTCTTCTGCACAAAGAGCAGATGTTATAATGTTCTTAGCCTTAGCATTATAACCTACCTTCTTTTTGTCATCGTCAGACCAGTCGGCTCTAGGCTTGAGAATCATTGAGTCATTTGTTCCTGCAATCTTGGGAATATATGGACCGTTTTCAACAGCGTCAAGGATGTCTATGCCACTGGCTTCCAGGAAGATCAGCATCCTGTGCTTCCAGTACATATAAGCTGTTCCGTTGAATGCTGGAGGTCTTGCTAATGATGTGCCTTCTTCCAGAAAATCGTTTGAGGCCATAGTCCTTTTATGAGTGTTACCTCTCGAAAAGTCAGGCTCTAAGGCCAATTGTTGGTTGGTACGACCTCGAAATAATCGGAATGTATCAGTTCTTTAAGAAATTAAATCAATTTCATACACACAGCGGAATTTAAATTGTGGCATACAAGATTAGCAAGTTCAAGTAGATTGATATGAGATTAACCAAGATGCATACAAGTCAAATTATCAGATTAAACAATATTACTTATCACAGAATATGTTTAACATGCATCTAATATTAATCACATATACAGATATAGCAAGATAGAAAATTAAAGGAGTTAAGGGTTAGAGAAGATTGCACCAAGAATTTATACTGGTTCAGTTGTCAACTTGACAACCTACATCCAGTCCTGAAAATCCAAACGGATTTCAGATTTTCTTCTCCAATAGAAAGAATCAATTACAGATTGTCCAGTTTCATCCCCGAAACCTATCTATCTTAATGATCTCTTTCCTATTGATCACCCTCTGATCCTTGTAGATACTCAGCAATCTAACACAGAATCAAAGTACGACTCTTTCTTGTTGAGCACTCTCACCCAAGAAAGTAGCCACCAGTTTCAAGCTGGCTTTTCTCGATCGCTTTCGTTTTTGTTTCAAAAGTATTATTACAAACAGAATAAAGGAAGAACAAAAAGAAGTCTTCAATCTTGGTCAATGTGACTTCTCACGATTCTGGATATTCAAAGATTGTTCATGAGAACCCTTGTCTTTCAAGATCACTTTTCCAGCTCTCTTATTGATTGTTGATAATCTCTTTGGCTATGATCTGAAAAAGCAATATCAGTGTATTAACCAAGTGTTATTGAGAGTTCTTTTGTATATCAAGAATATTCAAAGTGTTTATCAGATTGTTATTGAAAGAATGATTGAAGACAGTTTATATAGTTTCTGAAAAACATATTAATCAATCGATTTACCAATCGATTTCGTAAAGTGATAAACCAGTCTAATCGATTTGCCAATCGATTATCGTGTGTCTTGTTTTTCTTGAATCTTGAAACTATATAAGCCAATCGATTTACCAATCGATTCTTTAAACAACATTTTTCAGTAATTATGTTAAGACTGATATGAATCGATTTCGTAATCGATTGCAGATGTTATGTTCAAACTGAAACACATATCAATCGATTCCATAATCGATTTATCAAATCTTCATAATCGATTAACAAATACTTAAAATCGATTTGGTCACACGCTCAGAGTTCACTGGGTTTTCAAAAGGTTTTGTCAATCGATTTGCCAATCGATTGAGTTTAAGTCAGTGACTCAGCTATTTTGATACTAATCGACGTGCCAATCGATTTGTATGTATTTGTCTGAAAAGATCTTACCTGGTGTTTAGTTCAATCGATTTCCCAATCGATTGCAACCAAACTTAACTTGATTGAAATTTTACACAATAGATTGTCCAATTGATTGTGTTTGTCATAGGGAAAGTTATTTTACAAATGATATTTAAGCAATCGATTTGCCATTCGATTACCCTCAAAACTGGGGTATCACTGTGACTTGGACAATCGATTTCCCAATCGATTTATTTCAATCAGGTTTACTTTGTGAAATGTATAATCGATTTGTCAATCGATTAGCCTGTAAAACAGGGTGCTACTGACTTGTGCATTTTTCATTTCTAATTTAGTCAGTCGATTGCCCAATCGATTATACCAACACAAACAGTTGTGTTTCCTTACACCCTTGTTATGAAATCGATTTCCCAATCGATTTACTTCAGTCAAAAATCAACTTTTGTTGATTTCTTGTGTTCCAAGCAATATGTTCCAAGTGTGTAGGATTGGTTTGTTGTTCCTGAAATCTTGCTCAATTCAAATATTAGATTTATCATGTGGTGTATGAACATTGTATGTTTGTTAATTATGTCAAAATTAGGATTCAAAGGACTAAAGTCCAACAATCTCCCCCTTTTTGGCATAATTGACAATTCATACAATTTTAACTTGAGCATTTCAAAACAACAAGCATAAGTGTATTATTAACTACAATATTAAGTATCAGAGCAAAAAAAATATCAGATTGTAAAAACAATGCAACTATCAAGTTATAATTTTTCTCCCCCTTTATCAGTTAAGTCAAAAAGGCAGAAAACAATTCCTCCCCCTATGTTAAAGAACATAAGCATTGGGTTTGAAATCATATAACATAGTGCATCAGAACAATGAAGTTCATGTGTATCAAGTCAAAATCAATCATAGCAGTTAATGAGCAACTTAGATGATTAAGCCAAATGATATAAAATTTAAAAAAATTCATCATACATCACAGGATTATAACAGGTCAGAGCAAAACAATATAAAACCTAAGGGTCCTAATCACCTAGTCTAGGCTGGTCCTCACTATCATCTATGGGAGAGGTTGAGACTGCTGTATTAACCTCAGCAGGTGTCTCCTCACCGTGAGTCTCAGGGTTATCTAGGGGATCCGGGTTAGGTTCTTCTGCTGCTTGACGACCAATATCCGCGATGTCTTCAAATGACAGTTTGATGCCTAGGTG
>NC_021163.2:46569644-46570092 GCF_000331145.2 Cicer arietinum | reverse complement strand
GATGGAGTACGAGCTTGGGTCGTTTTTACACGTGCCATATCAATAATTTGATGTAGATTCGAAGTAGGTAGAATGTAGAATGTAGATGCTAACAGATACAGAGACAGAAGAATGAAGCAGACAAGAGAAATCAATGAAAATCTGGAAAATAGAATGCATAAATCGATTTAGAATTGTTCCTATTTATACTCTTAACTTTGCAAATCGATTTCCCAATCGATTAGGTTACCGTTGCTGGGAATCCTCAATCGATTCAGTAATGATGATGCTCAACGGCTAGTAAAATAAGAGTAACGGTCATATTTCAAATCGATGTTCAAATCGAGTTCCAGTTTTACTTAATCCATTCCCAAATCGATTGTCTTAAGGTTGAACACTGAACTAATCGATTTCCAAATCGATGCTCGTGAAGGTTAAAAAAAATTTCTGAAATTTTGAATCCTGGGCT
>NC_021163.2:46548115-46569634 GCF_000331145.2 Cicer arietinum | reverse complement strand
AAGTACAAGTTGATCCTTTTGGATACCACAATCCAAGACTCTTAGTTCCTACCAAGTATCTGAAAATTCTCTTAACTGCACTGAAGTGAGATTCCTTTGGATTTGATTGATACCTTGCACACATACAAACACTGAACATGATGTCTGGTCGGCTTGCTGTAAGGTAGAGCAGAGATCCAATCATACCACGAAATCTAGTGACATCTACAGGTTTACCTTTCTCATCTCGGTCTAAGAAATTTCCTTGACTCATGGGTGTATCAATGGACTTAAGTTTATCAAAGTTAAATTTCTTTATCAAATCAGAACAATATTTGGATTGACTAATGAAAATGCCTTGCTTGCTTTGGTTAATTTGAAATCCCAAGAAATATGACAGTTCACCCATCATTGACATTTCAAATTTACCTTTCATTAAATTTTCAAATTCTTTGCAAAGTTTATCATTTGTTGATCCAAATATTATGTCATCAACATATACTTGGACAAGCAAGATATCATTTCCAGTAGTTTTTGTGAAAAGGGTCTTGTCAACATTTCCTCTTAAAAAGTTTTGTTGAATAAGGAAATTGTTGAGCTTCTCATACCAAGCTCTTGGAGCTTGTTTTAACCCATAGAGGGCCTTTGAGAGTTTATACACATGATTAGGAAAATCAGGATTTTCAAAACCAGGTGTTTGGCTAACAAAAACTTCCTCTTGAAGGTCACCATTGAGAAAGGCACTTTTCACGTCCATTTGATAAAGATTAAAGTCCATTATACAAGCATAAGCCAATAAAATTCTTATGGCTTCTAGTCTAGCTACTGGGGCATAGGGTTTATCAAAATCTATTCCCTCCTCTTGACTATAACCCTTTGCAACTAATCTGGCTTTATTCCTAGTTATCACACCATTCTCATCTAACTTGTTTCTGAACACCCACCTGGTTCCTATGACATGCTTACCCTCTGGCCTAGGTACTAAACTCCACACCTTGTTTCTCTCAAACTGGTTTAACTCCTCTTGCATAGCAAGTATCCACTCACTATCTAGCAGGGCTTCCTTAATGTTCTTAGGTTCAATCTGAGATACAAAGGCTGTAAAGTTACAAAACTGACTAAGGCTTCTCCTAATTGCAACACCTTTAGAGATATCGCCTATAATGTTGTCTAAAGGGTGGTTTCCGTTGAACTTCCATTCCTTAGGCAACTCACAGGTTTCTATAGGTTCTACAAGGTCTGAACTAGTTGGAGGGTCAGCTATAGGTTGTTCTAGTGGTTCAGATTCTACAACTTCATCCAAAATTTCATCAA
Organism: Cicer arietinum; assembly: GCF_000331145.2. NCBI lineage: Eukaryota > Viridiplantae > Streptophyta > Magnoliopsida > Fabales > Fabaceae > Cicer > Cicer arietinum. Next base: position 46,568,341 of record NC_021163.2, on the reverse strand, counting down.
CCTTAGAAGGAGTTTTGTTCAAGTTTTCTGTAAAAGATTCATCAAACTTTACATGAACTGACTCTTCTATGGTCTTTGTTCTTTTGTTGTAGATTCTATAGGCCTTACTAGTTTGGGAATATCCTAAAAAGATACCTTCATCTGCCTTAGGGTCAAACTTTCCTAGGTGTTCTTTGCCATTGTTCAACATAAAGCACTTACAACCAAAGATTCTAAAGTAGGACAGGTTTGGTTTTCTACCCTTGTAAAGCTCATAGGGTGTTTTCCTAAGCAGGGGCCTAATGAGAACTCTATTCACAACATGAGTGGCTGTACTAATTGCATCTGCCCAAAAGTACTTAGGTAGGTTGGAGTCCTTAAGCATGGTCCTAGCTAACTCTTCTAGGGATCTATTTTTCCTCTCCACTACCCCATTCTGCTGTGGTGTCCTAGCAGTCAACTAAGGAGACTTGTATATATATTTATTATGGAGAGCGAGTTTATTGTTATAGAGTTAGATAAATATGAGATTTAATTGTCTTAGTCAACATTTCTTGTGTTCATTATTTGTATGTAAAGTACGAACTTAATGAAGATGTTATACGCTCTATTTATATGAAAACATGTCAAAAGTGATTCTAGTTTGATTATCTGGCCAAAGCCTCAGAAATAATTTATATGCGAAACATCGAGGAGAATGAGACTTAGCCAATTGAAACAAACAAGTGTCAAGAACCCAACCTTTGTGATTGAAGATCCCATAAATAAGGTCTAATGTGGTAAGAACAAGTCACTTGTCAGTTTTGCTAGCAAAAAAAAGATTATTTTTTATTTTCGATCATTTTTTATGGTGTACTTGAGTAAGTGCTAGACACTGCATTATTGAGAGGGTAAGCGATAAAGTTTTTAATGATTTTTATATCCCTTATGGGTGGTGCATGATTTGCAACATACACTTGATGAAATCACCTATATGGGTGTCAAGTGAAGTTGCTTGCATGAGATTATGGCAAAATCTCTAGAGCACTCGTGAATATCAGACACGCGTATGACCTAGTAGCACAAAACGGTGTCAAAAACTAGAATTGTGGGTCTGTAATGTGATTATGAGACTTCTAAAACATAACAGTGTCTTGAGTTTCATATCTTGCTAAACTAATTCATTGTGTGTTAAGTCTTATCAGTCTATGACTAGTTTGTTGAGACAAAATCTCTCAAATGATTTTAATGATAATAAAATTACTTAAAAGATTATGATTGTGGTTAATAACTAATATGTGCTTTTGAGTGAATTTATATAAGAAAATAGGTTATTAATCATTAAGGCAAAAAGGAGAAAAGTATGATTCAAAAATGGAAGATTGAAATTCCTGAGGATGGCCTCGCGAAGGGAATGAAGATTCAAATATGAACAAAACGTGTTCTCACTAGAACAAATGTCTTTATTCATTAAAGATATACACAAAATTGTCAAAGAATGAATAAATAAAACACTGGACATAAAGAAGTTAGAAGGCCAAAGAAAAAGGACGAGAATGGCTAGATCTAGACTAGAGGATGACAGTGTTATGCTGGAGGATGGTTCAGTAAAGTTGAAAGCAACCCATCAAACATATGCAAAGGCTAAAATCAGACCATTTATTGTGCTTGCACGAATGAATACATGAAGAAGTCAAGTTATAGAAAGGCAACAACAAACAAGCCAAAAATGGAAGACTTCACATGTTAAAAGCAGATCTGACCCTCGGACTGGAGGATGGCAGTTCTATGTAAGAGGGTGGCTCTCTCTCTTGTCAACATCACTCTCAAAAGTTGAAATCAACCTAGTCCTTAAAGTTTCTGAAAAGGTTGTAGCTCACATAGTCAAAGAAACAACCTTACACTCTTTAAAGAAAGAGAATAGAAAAATACATCTCAAAATCAAGTTTCAAGGAAGTTGATCTTCCTGCGCGAGGATGGCCTATGCCAGTCCAAGAACAGTTGGATGGCAATTCTGTAAATATGATGAAAGACCTTGGATCTTTTGTAATGAATTCCAACGGTCATCAAGAGCTTGGCACATGAAAGGAACATCATAAGACTTCTATAAAAGGCAGCAAGCTCTTCATCATTATACACACAAAAATATTGTATAAAAAGATCAAGCATCTTAAAGCTATCAAGAGCAATATCCATCCTCTCTTCATACTTTCTTTAATCCTACATTAGATCTTTGTAAATCCTTTGAGAAAATATTTAGAATCAATCACTCTAATATCACTCTATAATTTCCACGTGAGATACACTTGGAAATATTTGAAACTTGATTGTAAGCTTGGTGAAGCTAAAGAATACACAATTTGTAATCATCCTCAGTGAGAGGTTGATCTGTTTGAACATTAGCAAAATCTCACAAGAGTGTGAAGATTGGACGTAGCCTTCATTAGGTGAACCAATATAAAAATTGTGTGTGTCATTCTCATATTTTTCTCTCACTCTTTTACTCAGCTCAGATCTGAAAGTTTGAAAAACCCATCCTCGGGCTTGCCATCCTCTGCGAGAGGATAGTTTTAAAAACACTTGAAAATTATTTTTAACAACAAAATCCCTATTAAACCCCCCTTCTAGTGATATTTAGCTACATCAATTAGAATTAGAGCAAGGTTCTCTAAAAAATACACCTAACAGTGTAAGAGAAAAAGATCCAAAAGAAAAAATGTCAAAAGTTAAGTATATTCCTGAAGGAGGATCATCCAGCTGACCTCCCTATTTTGATGGTACAGATTACTACCACTAGAAAGATAAGATGAGACTATTTCTCATATCACAAGACAACAACATGTGATATGTTGTGGAAAATAGAGATCACGTCATCAGAACCAACAACACAGACGCAACCTCCGATGAGAAACCTCAAGCACAATGGATGGCGGATGAAAATGCAAAGGTACTCCTAAACTCTAAAGCTCATTTATTTCTAACGTGTGCTTTGAGCAGGGAAGAGTATGACAGAGTTGAAGAGTGCAAAAACGCTAAGGAGCTCTGGGACACTCTTAGGATCCATCATGAATGATCAAGCCATGTAAAAGAAGCAAGGATAGACATGGGAGTAAGAGATTTCAAACTATTCGAAATGAAGGAGGAGGAAACTATTGATGAAATGTTCTCAAGGTTAACAATCATAATAAAATAACTTGAGATCTCTTGAAAAGATATACTCCGTTCAAGAAAGGATAAGAAAAATCCTAAGAAGTTTACCAAAAGAATGGAGGCCAATGGTAACTGCCATTACAGAAGCAAGAGACTTGACCAACATGAAATTAGAACATTTAGTTGGAACTCTAAGAGCTCATGAACCATTGTTGCTGGCAGACAAACCAAGCAAAAAGGAAGAATGATTGCTCTAAAAACCAGCCAAATAGAAAGTTCATCCTCCAAGAAGAATGAAGATGTTATAAAGAAGGAAAACGCAGAGTATCCTCTATCTGAGGATGAGGATGAACTCGCTTTGATTTCCAGAAGAATTCAGAGGATGATAAACAAAAGATGACAGAATAAAGGACCTCCTCAAAAAGAAAAAATTGACAAAAGTTAGATAACTTATTTTGGATGCAATAAGATGGGACACTAAAAAACTAAGAGTCCTATCAACAAAAGGAACTCAAGAAGATTTCCATACAAAAACAAATCCATGATGATTACTTGGGATGACAATGACGAGTCATCCTCTGAGCAAGAAAAGAAAGAAGAGGTCAAACTCTGTCTCATGGCAAAATCAGAAACTGAAAAGGTAAGTATTTTTGATCTATTTCCTACTTGTGAGAAATTAGAAATTGAATTTGATAGCCTCTTAAATGACTCATACATTTTATCTCAAAAATGTATATTTCAAAATAACCAACTTGTTGAGATAAAGAAACAAAATGAGGAGCTTCGAGAAAAGAATGATGAGTATATTAAAATCATTCAAGATTTGCAGCATTCTTATTTTCAAATGTCAGAGCAACAAAAAACTTTTAACGAGAGGATAGTCGAAACTCATCCTCAACTTCTTGAAGAGGACACATAAAAGGAAATTTTGAAAACAGATGTTAGGAAACTAAAAATTGACATTTCCAACTTTGTCAAATCTACAGAAATATTTCAAAAGATAATGGGGTCTCAATCTGAAATATTTGACAAGGCTGGTATTGGTTTTAAAAGCTCTCAAAAACAAAAATTATATGAGAATTTTTTCTTGCCTAAAAAATAAGAGGATAGGCCAAAATGCATTTTTTGCAAAAAATTTGGGCATACTTTCAAGATATGTCATGCTAAGAAAAAAGCTGAAAATATAAAGAAAGCATGCTCATTATGTGGTAAACATGGGCACCTTGATTCTATTTGTTATCACAAACGGAAAGTCCTCACAAGAGGAAAAACTAACCAACAAGGACCCAATGCTATATGGGTACCTAAGTCACTTTTAAACTCTAACACAAGTTCATCCTCTGATCAACAAAAGAAAGCCTTGGTACTTGGACAATGGTTGCTCAAGGCATATGACAAGGGATAAGCACTGCTTTATATCATTGGAGATAAAGGATGGAGGATCAGCCACATTTGGTAATAATGATAAAGCTCAAATAAAAGGAACAAGTATTATTGGTAAAAATAATTCTGCAAAAATTGAAAATCTTTAGTATGTGGATGGCTTAAAACATAACTTGCTAAGCATTAGTCAATTATGTGATAGTGGATTTGAAGTTATTTTTAAGCCTACTCTATGTGAAGTTAAACACTCATCCTTGGGTAGAGTTTTCTTTTCCGATTTTAGAAAAAAGAATTTATATGAACTTTATCTAGATGATTTACCTATTGAATCTTGTTTTGTATCCATTGATAAAGATAAATAGATTTGGCACAAAAGATTTGGTCATACAAGCTTAAAAACTATTTCTAATTTACCAAAGTTAGAATTGGTTAAAGGTCTTCCAAAAATTAATTTTGAGAAAGACAAAGTTTGTGAAGCTTGTGTCAAAGGAAAACAAGTTAAAAGTAGCTTTCACTCAAAAAATGTTATTTCAACAAATCATCCACTTGAACTCATTCACATTGACTTGTTTGGTCCTATCAAAACTCCAAGTCTTAGTGGAAAAAGATATGGTTTTGTAATTGTTGATGATTTTTCTCGTTTTACATGGGTCTTATTTTTAAAACACAAAAATGAAGCTTTTGAGGCATTCCACCATTTTTGTAAAAAGATTCAAAATTAAAAAGGTTCAAAAATTGTTTCGGTGAGAAGTGACCATGGAGGTGAATTCGAAAATGAATCCTTTAAAATCTTTTTGAAGAAAATGGTATTTCTCACAATATTTCTTGCCCAAGAACTCCTCAACAAAATGGAGTTGTTGAAAGGAAAAATAGAACCTTACAAGAAACAGCTAGAACCACTTTAAATGAAGCCAACATTGAAAAATACTTTTGGGCCGAAACCATTAACACTGCTTGCTATGTTTCAAATCGTGCATCTATTAGAAAAAATTTGAACAAAACTCCATATGAACTATGGAAGGGCCGAAAACCAAATATCTCATATTTTCATATATTTGGATGTAATTGCTACATTCTAAATAATAAAGAAAATTTGGAAAATTTTGACCCAAAATCTGATAAAGGTATTTTTCTAGGATACTCCACAACGTCAAAAGGTTATAGAATATATAATCTTAGGACTCAAACTGTGGAGGAATCCATGCATGTTATTTTTGATGAGTTTGACGACTTGTGTTTAGAAAACACAGATAAAAATGAAGAAGATGAACATTCATCCTCTCAAGTACTCGGTCCTCACGAAGAGGATGAGTCTGACTCAACCTCTCAGCAACCTCCAAGAGGATGGAAAACAGTCATTGAGAATACTAGATCTAATCATTGAGAATACTGCAGATGGTGTGAGAACCAGAAATTCTCTAAGGGAAAATACTACCAGCATGGCCATGATATCACAAGTTGAACCCAAATCAATTGATCAAGCTATTGGTGACAAATAATGGGTTGAAGCTATGATGGAAGAGCTTTCACAGTTTGAAAGAAACAAGGTATGGAATCTTGTACCCCATCCTCTGGACAAATCTATTATTGGGACTAAATGGATATTTAGAAACAAACTAAATGAGGATGGAGAAGTCATTAGAAATAAAGCAAAATTAGTGGCATAAGGGTACAATCAACAAGAAATAATTGATTATGATGAAACGTTTGTACCCGTAGCAAGACTTGAAGAAATAAAAATCCTCTTAGCTTATGTTACTCATAAAGGTATTAAACTATTTCAAATGGATGTCAAAAGTGCCTTTTTGAATGGGTTCTTAAATGAGGAAGTGTATGTTCGTCAACCTCCTGGGTTTGAGGATGAGAAGAGGCCGAACCATGTGTTCAAACTCTCAAAAGCTATTTATGGTTTAAAGCATGCTCCTCGAGTTTGGTATGAGAGGTTAAGCTCTTTTCTAAAAGAAAATGGATTCATTAGAGGACATATCGATACTACTCTTTTCAAGAAGACTCTTGAGAAGGATTTATTGTTTGTTCAAATATATGTCGATGACATAATCTTTGGATCCACAAATGAAAAGATGTGTAAAGATTTCTCCAACCTCATGCAAAGTGAGTTTGAGATGAGTATGATAGGGGAATTAAAATTCTTCCTTGGTTTGCAAATCAAACTACGAGAGGATGACATTTTTATATCACAAGAAAAATACACCAAGGATTTACTCAACAAATATAACATGAGTTTAGCCAAGAGTATGGGAACTCTTATGCACCCATCCTCCATACTCCACAAAGATGATGAAGGAACTCCAATATCTGAAAAGGAGTATAGAGGGATGATCGGATCCTTGTTGTATTTAACAGCCAACAGACCAGACATAGTCTTTGCAGTCGGTCTTTGTGCAAGATTCCAATCCTCTCCTAAAGAATCCCATCTTAATGCAGTAAAAAAGATTTTTAGATATCTTATTGGCACTATAAATCTGGGAATTTGGTACAAGAAATGTTCCAATCTTGACCTTATAGCTTATTGTGATGCCGACTACGCGGGAGACAAAGTTGAAAGAAAAGCACAACTGGTGTTTGCCAATTTTTTTGGTAAATCTCTAATAAGTTGGTCATGCAAAAAAAAAAGTACCATTGCTCTTTCAACTACAGAGGCAGAATATGTATCAACTACTCAATGTTGCTCACAATTACTTTAGATAAAAAATCAACTTGAGGATTACTCACTAAGGTAAGCAAAAATTCTCATCCTCTGTGATAATACAAGTGCAATAAATCTGTCTAAAAATCCCACTCAACATTCTAGATCTAAGTACGTTGAAATTAAACATCATTTCATAAGAGATCATGTACAAAAATGGGATTTAAAACTGATTTTTATTGACACTGAAAATCAATTAGCAGATATTTATACCAAACCTCTCCAAGAGGATAGGTTCAAAAAGATCTTGGAGGAACTCTCAATCTTTAATTTATCTAAAATTAATTGATTTATCTTTTTTTTAAGTTCCTTTATTATATTTATTTTATTATGATTTGTTTTACTAAATAAAAATCCAAAAAATTTTGTTGTTTATTTTATATGTATATACATTTTAGTCTAAAACTGTGAGGATGGCAAAAACCACTAGAGGACGGAATGTCCTTATTGGTGTAACTTCCCTTGACACAGCAGACAAGAAAATTTGCATGCGCCTCCTCTCTCATTGGCCAGCATGTGTGGCACCTGCCTCCGTGCATTTAATGTATTAACGGCTACGTGTCCCCAGCATGTCTCATCCCTCATCACACTAGGTTCCTAGGTAAACTGCGCATTAATTTCCCTTTCCTCACACGTTTCCTCACACGTTTTTCCTGTACAACTTCCATCTTCCTCTAATTATTTGTCGTCCTCCATCACTCTCATTCATCAACCCTCTGTTCAAAATTTTTTCTTCACTCATCAGTTGCATTTCAATCTAAGTTTTTTCAAATGGCTCGCAACAAAGTTACTGCAAAACGCAAAATCTCTTATCAAGAACCTGAAGAGAATCAAGATGTCTACTCAAGCACTGATTCAGATTTCCATGAGAAAACCCAATCTGAAGGAAATTCCTTGAACACCATTTCTTCCTCTCAACCATCCAAAATTCTCAAAAAAACTCATCCTCCTCCGCTCTCATAAGGCGCTCCTCCAGGATTATGTCTGGAGCTATTTCATCTAAAAAGACTCCCCTCAAGACAACACGATTCATGTCATCAACTCTGATGATTCAGAGACAAATATCCCTCCAGAATCTTCACATCAGCCTCCTCCTGCGAAATCTTCCTCCAAAACTCCAACTCCTAAAAAGGCCAAACCTTCTTCACCAAAACCCCCATCCTCATCCACAAAAAATTCTGAAAATACTCCACTGTTTGATTCGGCCGAATTAGAGACTAACTACGTCTCAAAATGGCAAAACAAATTTGTGGTCAATGGTAAAATCATTGACCTTGCTGATATCAAACAAGGAGGATTTAATGTGGAAGAAATGTTTGACCAACTCGGATGGACCTCTTTTTTCCAAATCAATGAACCCCAGTATCCTCGCCTTGTAAGGGCTTTCTATGCTGCTTCAAAGGGTTCAAAAGGCACCACTAATTTTAGTATGGTACTAAAAGGGGTTCATATGGAGATAAATCCCACTACGCTATGTCAAATTCTTAATATACGCGATGAAGAAGCCAACTGCTTAACGGATATGTGGTATTCACAATGTGTTATCACTAGGACCTCTGTACTCCTAAACACTCTCATCAAACCTCCAAAACCGTTAGTGGCTTCCAACCTCGTTCCTATGTGTCGTATCCTCCACAATATTTGTGTACTTTCCATTACGCCTAGAGCTGGAAGTTTTGAGAAGGTCACTGAGCTTGACCTCATGATCATTCATCATTTGATGACTGGTACTCCTCTTTATTGAGGACATGTTATTTTTTGCTTCATGTTGAATGATGTTGTGATGGGACGATTTGTTCCCTATGGGATGATTTTGACTAAAATCTTCAAATTTTTCAAAATCCCACTTGAGGATGAACCCTTTATTCACTTCAACAACACTTTTTCTATGAAGAATATCAAACAGTTGAGGATTCAACATGATGACCTCATTGCCTCTAAGAAACGGAAAGCTTGTTATTCCTCCTCTCCCTCTCAAAACTCTGAAGAAGAAACCACTCAACCTTCACCTGAAGATACACCATCACCACTCATTCAAGAACCCACCTCTCCACTGCATAACTCTCCTGATGATACTCCATCTCCATCCAGTGACCCTCATTCTCCTGACTCACCTGTCCAAACACTACCTCAGTCTTCACCAATCCACAATCTGACTCCCCTTCATGAAGCTCATCCTCTCCCTGAGGATACCTTCACACCAACTCCTCTTCAAAATATGGAAGATGGTAAGGAGTTATATTTTGATCTAAATTTTTCTTATCCTCCCTTTCCTAAGGATGTGCATAAGGCTTCTCCTCTAACTGTGCTAGTGGAAGAAGATGTGCTCCCACAACTAGATCTTTCACAACCAATTCACATTCCTCCTGCTGCAAATCGTGAAGAACCTGCCCAACCTCTCCCTGAGGTCACAGGTTTGTTCAGTTCCCTTGATTCTTTTTTTACTACCACGACTCATAACTGTTCGAATGACAAAGCTGGGAGCTCTCAGAATAAGAGTTCTAGTGTAAATGATCAGCCTAAGGACTCGATTCCTATCAAGAGGACTGAGGACAGCAAGAATCAAAAGCAGATGAAACTTCTCAAATCAATTAGGAAGGATAAGACGAAAATCCTTCACAGCTTAACTCACTTTCAGAACTCTTTGGTTCAATTTGGTCTCATTCTTGAATGGGTTACCAAACACTTGGCCCCTACTATTGCTCATGAAGATCATCCTCCTGAGCTACCAACCCAGCCTTCCTCTGCTGTTCCATCTCCTTCATCCTCATCAGACGAGCCATCCTCATCTGACTAACACTGTGGTTCTTTCTTTTTTTGATGCTGCCAAATTCAGGGGGAGAACGATTATGATTATCCAATAGTTGTTTTTGTGTTAAATTGTTTGTTAAGTTAAATTGTTGTGTTGCCTATGTATCATGTTTGATGTTTATGCTGTGTTGAACAAATCTTTAGAATATTGTCTTATTATTATGAAGTTTTATTTATGGTTAAAATTTTATTATCTCAAAACTTTGGCATATATTCAGGGGGGTAATGTTTTTTAGTTTTAAAAATTATTACACATATGATTGAGGGGGAGCATAAACATTTTATCTTATGAACTTGTCTTATTTAAAATCATAATCTAAAGAATTTTGTCATCATCAAAAAGGGGAAGATTGTTTAGACAAAATCTCTCAAATGATTTTAATGATAATAAAATTACTTAAGAGAATATGATATTGGTTAATAACTAATCTGTGTTTTTGAGTGAATTTATATAAGAAAACATATTATTAATCATTAAGGCAAAAAGGAGAAAAATCTTATTCAAAAATGGAAGATTGAAATTCCTGAGGATGGCCTCACGAAGGGAATGAAGATTCAAATCTGAACAAAATGTGTCCTCGCTAGAACAAATGTCTTTATTCATTAAAGAAATACACAAAATTATCAAAGAATGAATAAATAAAACACTGGACATAAAGAAGTTAGAAGACCAAAGGAAAAGGACGACAATGGCCAGATCTAGACTAGAGGATGACAATGTTAGGCTGGAGGATGTTTCAGTAAAGTTGAAAGCAACCCATCAAACATGTGCAAAGGCTAAAGTCAGACCATTTATTGTGCTTGCACGAATGAATACATGAAGAAGTCAAGTTACAGAAAGGCAACAACAAACAAGCCAAAAATGGAATACTTCACATGTTAAAAGCAGATATGATCCTCGGACTGGAGGATGGCAGTCCTATGTAAGAGGGTGGCTCTCTCTCTTGTCAACATCAATCTCAAAAGTTGAAATCAACCTAGTCCTTAAAGTTTCTGAAAAGGTTGTAGTTCACATAGTCAAAGAAACAGCCTTACACTCTTTAAAGAAAGAGAATAGAAAATGACATCTCAAGATCAAGTTTCAAGGAAGCTGATCTTCCTGCGCGAGGATGGCCTTTGCCAGTCCAAGAACAGTTGGATGTCAGTTATGTAAATATGATGAAAGACCTTGGATCTTTTGTAATGAATTCCAACGGTCATCAAGAGCTTGGCACATGAAAGGAACATCATAAGACTTCTATAAAAGGCATCAAGCTCTTCATCATTAAACGCATAACAATATTGCATAAAAAGATCAAGCATCTTAAAACTATCAAGAGAAATACCCATCCTCTCTTCATACTTTCTTTAATCCTACATTAGATCTTTGTAAATCCTTTGAGAAAGTATTTAGAATCAATCACTCTCATATCACTCTGTAATTTTCACATGAGATACACTTGGAAATATTTGGAACTTGATTGTAAGCTTGGTGAAGCTAAAGAATACACAGTTTGTAATCATCCTCAATGAGAGGTTGATCTGTTTGAACATTAGTAAAATCGCACAAGAGTGTGAGGACTGGACGTAGCCTTCATTGGGTGAACCAATATAAAAATTGTGTGTGTCGTTCTCATATTTTTCTCTCACTCTTTCGCTCAGCTCGGATATGAAGGTTTGAAAAACCCATCCTAGGGTTTGTCATCCTCTGCGAGAGGATAGTTTTAAAAACACTTGAAAATTATTTTTAACAACAAAATCCCTATTCAACCCCTCTTCTAGTGATATTTAGCTACATCATGGTTCCATAGCTTGCTACACATATACGATGCATTACATCCATGATGTTCACCCAAAAAATTTCTTTTGAATATTTTATTTTTAAACTTTTGAAATACGTGGGGATTGTTGTAAATTTTGATCATATTTCAAAAGTTTTTAATATATTGTGAGAAATATGAAATTATGTTTTATTAGAAAAAAAAATATTTTGTTTGGGGTTGTATTAACTTAGTCTAAATATTTTAGTCTTCACTTATATTTGATTTGGTCACTCTACTACTCAACTACTCATATTTTTCTCCCACCAGTCTAACTGCTCTCTCCCTATTTATATGAGAATATTTTCATAACACAAGCAAAATTTTAAAACTTTCTACTTCTTCTATTTTTCCTATTTAGAATATGTTGTATCTTAGGGGATTTGCGTTCATCAGACGGATAAATCCTTAAAGACAATCATCTAAAGTATATTTTAAATATTTTTGTTATTGTTTTGCAGATTTTATTAGAATTATTGATGAAAGATACTGACGGGGTTGCATTGACGGCTTATTTTAACAACAAACATAACAAGAATTGAATGTAGAATCTATAAATAATTCTTTTAGGGATTGTATTTGGTTTTCCTAAATCTAGTTTGGTTCATCCATTAACTTTGATGTCCATTTGCTGGCTAGGTTAACTATTTTAGAGCCCAACAACTTCATTGATGTGAATTATATATGGTAGGTGTTTTTGGCCATTTATGATGTATTCGATCCACGATGTATTCCTATATATACCAAAAGTTAGCCAAAACATTTATCACATTAAATTAACGTTTGATTGAAGAAGAAGTGAAGTTATATCTATAACTTTTTTGAATAATCTATATGAGAAATATGAGAAAAATGATAATATACTAACTTACAAACCAAAAACGAATATTAAATAATAAGTTTTTGTTTGGAAAACATAAATGATTACAATATTTAGTAGACAAAATACATATTGACAATAAAAATTTATACATATTATACATTCACATTCTTGAATTCTAACCGAATAATTTATAAATTTAATTACAGTTTTCATCATTCTATTTTTACCAATTTATATAATTAGTTTACTTTAATTTAAAATTTGAAGGTTTTAGTCTTTCATTTATAATTTATAACTAAAAAAGTCATTTTACATATTTTAAATGACGTAATATAATGTTATGATATAAAATCATCTAGATACATTAACTATTAATTAAATTATAAAAATAAATAATTTTATAAATTGAAATTGAAGTTTTTAACGTGTTTTATTGCAATTTCATGAGTATTAATCATTCAACGTCATCGTATCAAACATGACGTTTAAAATATGTCACATCACCATTTTTTTTAAAATCTTTGAGAGAGTTATTGTATTTTTAAAATAAGAGGACTAATTTTACAAATGAATAAAAATAGAAGAATCAAAAGTGAAATTAAATCTAATTTATAATAATTTAATATAAATAATCTTATATTTGTGTATATATAAGAACAAATCATTTATAAACAGAATGATTGCAAATATACGTAAAAACAAAAAGTCTTCTGATTTGGGTATTTTCAATTTCAAATAATTTTTACTTAGGTCTCTTTTTTTTTAGGTCTTCTTATTTGATAACTTGGTTATTAACATTCAAAATGATAATGAAATCAATTCTCACATTCATATCTGGTTACATCATGTTCTTATTTTGTTTTAATATATCCAATAATAGTTTTTCGATAACACAGTCTTTTTATAAAACTACCTGAAATACTTTTTAAATCAAATATTTTCAAAAATCAAATTTACAATAATGATGGCTTCTCTTATAAAAAATAATAATAGCCTTCGATATTGATACAAACACATGTGACTCATAAGTTGTTTATTAGTATAGCTAAAAGCTTATACCAAAACTAAAAAAAAAGAGGAAAAATAAACTTAGCAAAATGGGCCTTTGAGTCTCCATTTGCATAAAGCCCAAACTAGAAGAAGCAAACACTTAAAAACAACAATTGAACAAAAAGGAAGCGGTTTGAAGCTAAAATATAACTGCAGTTACAATTATTTATCACTTCTACCTAAGGAAATAAAAGAAAATGAAACTACCATGCAATTATTGTTTCGCGTAGACAATGAAGTAATAACAACAAAATAATAAAGGGTATCTTTCAAAGTAAAATAGACTCCACCAAAAAAATGTTGTTTTCTTTATCATAGATTATAGATACACCCATTAAGTTATTATATTAGTCCGACGATGAGAAATATATTTACTTATATTTTTTATGAAAAGGAAGGGTCACACCTCAAGTAAACAAAAAGAACAAAGTTAAAATCCTCTAAGAAATGTTATATGTAACACTAACAATTTTCTAAATTTTAATTTCTACAATTTAATTATATTTTGTGTTGAATTATTTAGACTTTTAGATCAGTTTTATTTTGTGAATTAAGTATCAAAAATATATTTTGTTAGAGTTAGTAATATATTTAAAATATATATATATATTGGAGACCCGTTTAAAATTAGCTATAGGAGAATATATTATCGATAAAAATTTTAAAATATCACATGTTGCTGATAAATTCATTTGTCAATTGAGTTGCGACGAGTCACATGTTGCTGATAAACACATCACTCACTTATCAATCCAATTAAATAAAAATATTTGTTTTTTTTTCGGGACTTTCAATTTTTAAAAAAGTTTGCATAATTTTAATTAAAGTTTCAAGTTTATTAAGTAAAAGTTAAAAAGTCTTGAATTAGAAATTCAATTTTTTTAAGATTCAAACTTTCATTAATTAAACTACAAACTTTGTTGATAAGAAAAGAAGAAGAAAAAAAATATTGAATATATTTTGAAAGGAATAAAACTACTTCAAAGAGTTAGAACTTTGAAATTAGAAAAACATTTATTGATATTCTTTTGTGTGGTTACATTGTTATCATAGAAATACTTTGATTGAATATTTAATCTTTAAAAATGTAGTAGATTAAACTTGTAGTTATTTGAAAAGAAAAAAAAAATGAGTTATGGCAAATTTGAGAAAATTTGTGGTTGTGTGAAAAAAATTTGAGAAAAATAATTTAAGACATTTTAAATTATTGTTAATGAATTCTCTGAAAAATTGAAAAATATTGATTTTTAAAATTATATTTTTATATGTTAAAAGTAAATATTGTGAATAATAATCTCTACTCGACTCGTTGTAAATTTTTTTAGTGAAATATACTCTAAAAGATTAGAAATAAAAATTTAAAAAAAAAAAAAAAAGAGTTGTAAAATAGCTAAAGTCTTATGACCCACATACAATTCTAATTCTTCTTTTAAAATTTAGGCTTATGAACTACTTAGTATTAATTTGAAAATATATTTCGTGCCTCCAAAATAATATAATCTTGAAACTATTTGAATCAATTGAAATCTAAATTAATAGTCTTATTCTCTTTTTTGATTCGTAGATGTTGGAAACTCCCACACAATATTAATTTCAAATATAGCATAAAAATCCAATTATTTTAAAATAGTTATGCAGTTGTTAAAAAAAAAAAAGAATCAGATTTCGAGTTTTTATTTGGCTGTAACAAAAAAGAAGAGAGTTTGGTGGAAAATTGGCAAGTTATCGCAGCGCGTAAACTCAATGATGGAAAGTCAAATCGAATCAAATTGAAATCACAAGTTTTTGATGTTATCTAAAAATAGCAATTATTTGCCAACTCCTTTTACTGCCAATGTTATTTTTGCAAAAGAAAACTATTGAAAGTTGCTTACCGATTAATTAATAATGAATTGTAGGCAGAGTTATTTCAGAGTACTTTATTTTAAAATTCTGGATCTGCCATTTATTATTTTTTTCTTCAATTGATTATTTAATTTTTAAATATACACACAATTCACATTTTATTTTTTATTTATTCAAGTTGTTAACAATATTAAATCTTACAGGACTAACTTGATATTTCTTTAATACTTAGTGACTTAAAGTATTTTTGTTGGAATTTATTTATGAGATTAATGGTCATTCATGTAAGTGAAAAGTATATATTGATAAAATAATAAATAAAAAAATTGAAAAGAAAAGTTACACATAAATTTTATAAATTGGCATATTATGATTGTTTTTCAGTATAAAATAACTTTACCTTAATGGTATATCATTTTTAATCTTTTTATTTACTAAAATAATCATTTTTAAAAGGTTTTTATCTATTTGTAATAGTTTTTTTTTTAAATCTAGAAATTGTTCAAATAAATTATTTTTAGTAATTTCCCATTAAAACGACTTTTAAAATAATAAACAAACACAAAATAACTTTTATTTTATTTAAAAAATCTCTAATAAATAATCTATAAACTTTTATAATCTGTAACATACAGTTTTAAGTTGACATGAGGAAGAGTAACAATATTAATTCTTATTTTATTTTAAAACTTAAAGAATAGCTTAGAAAATAGAAAGATGAAACACAAATTTGAAACTTTAAATTAAGTTATGAGTCATGTGAAATAATTTTGTCTAAATTATAAATAAGGTTGGATTAGAATATCAATAAAAATTAAATAAATAAAAAAAATATTAGATTAATTAAGTTCGATGAAAAAAAGGCTAAATTAAGTTAGACACCCTTGATTTGAAAGTCCTAAATTCTTGCATTTCTATATTTTAGACGATCCGATCTTAATTAAATGACTTATATCGATAACTTTGAATTAAATATTCGTTTAATTCTCAAAATCATGATTCATAATAAATGTGGTGTAGCATAATTAGCAATAGTATTTCCTACCTAGTTGAAATAAAATTACCTCAAAATGAGAATGAGAAGGACCAGTACTATTTAAACACCAAGCTAGAATGAAAAAACTATCACTATATATATATCAATGTTGCAATGCACATGATACACCATTCCATTTGTATATCTCATATTCACAATCACTTTCCAAAACGAGAAACAAATAAAAAAAGTGTTGAGATAATTCTAGAAAAATTAATAATGACTAAATAGCATAAGTAGAAAAATAAATGGACTTCGACTAACCTATCTTTACATAACATTTAGTCATTGAAGGAAACAAATTAATGAATTTTTTGCTTTTAAAATTTGAATTTATTTGTTAGCTTTGCAATATCACTCTTCACAAGTATAAATTTCTTCCATCTATAGAGAGAATAGGAAAAGAGTGAATCAAGTGTCTAAGTTTGTTCAACTCTGTTTTTTAGTTCGAATCTTAATTTGGTAATTTGCTTTATAAGTTTGATTTTTCAACCATTGTTTCTTTCATTTCTTCAATTTGAACGGTATGCAAGCTTTCATTTTTATTGCCAACTTTGATAGCATATTTTGTGAATAATTCTCTCTATTTATTATGATAAAAATTCAAAGATATTTTTTGGATGAAGAAGAGTAAAAGGGGGTTAGGAAGATAGATCTATTACAGCCCTTAATTTATTTTAATTAGAATATTAAATATATTGTAAGGTGACTTTAATTAGGTATAGTAAGAACAGGTTATTTAGAAATGCATATAAGTTTTGTCCATTTTTATATAAGATGTCTTTTAGCTTTTCTTCAATTTCTTGAAAATTTTATTTATATAATTTCAATGTTGGTATTTTCAGATAACCAAAATATGACTAATGTTACCAAGGAGTACCCTGATTTCTTCAAAGTCTTCCTTCTAGAAAAGCACTATGAGAGAATGGTATTTTCTTATTCTTAATCATTCTTCCTTAAGTGTTTTATTTAATTTTATGATAAAAACCAATTTTTCATTTAAAGGTCTCACAATAGAGTTTGAAATCCCAACTATGTTGATACCTTAGAGCCTGTTAATAATCTGCAATACACTAAAACTTTATCATATTCCTCTAATGTACACTTGCATGATATTTACAACATTGTAACACAATGTATGAATTATTAAATTTACTAACACTATGCATAAATTATTAAATTTCATGAAAATAATAGGTAACTTAACTCTTAAGTAACATTGATCTTCATGTGTTTTTTAATCTATTGCAGCAAATTCCAGATGCTTTTGTGAATTTGATGTGTTTGAAAACAAGATTAATGAAGGATGTTACACTGAGAGATCATAGAGGAAGAGAATGGCATGTCAAAACGCGTTCTGTTGGTGCAAAACTTTATTTTGCTGATGGTTGGAAGAGATTTAGAGAACAAAATTGTTTAGAAGAGAGTGATTTCATTGTTTTCACACATGTTGAAAACAATGTGTTCAAGTTTAAAATCCTTGAATTGGCATCAATGTGTGAGAAGATTAAGGTAATGGAAGTGGACAACAATGTGATGGAGGAGGAAGATGATGGTGATGCTAATGGTGATGATGATGATGATGATGATGATTATGATGATGATAATGATGATGATGATGATGATGTGATGATGATAGAACATGATGATGATGATGATCCAGAAGAAGAGATAGAAGCTGTGAAGGGAAACATTAGAAATCAACCTCAACATTTGAGAACATGCAAAGCTAGTATATTTTGACATCACACTGAAAATTTATTATTATTTTTTATATGTATTTGTGCAGGCATAATTCAGAACTTACCTGATGATTTTTTATTTATGTTTTTGGTTTAGGGGACATTGAGAGCAGTTCTAAACATTCAAAACATGAAGATGATGAATTTGATGCTGAAATATATGTTCAGGAAGGAAATCCATATTTTGTTGTAAAACAATCTCATAACCGACCCAATGAAATAGTAACATACTATATACACTATTCTCTGTTTTTTCATTTCTTTATTATATATATGCATTGTTTTTTGTTTAACATGGGTGCATTGCTAGATAAGTAATTAGTTCATTTGCTTAGGTGAGGGAAGGATTTAATCCATTTTGTGAGACTAAACAAGAGAAGTTGCAATTTCATTTTTCATAACTTACAACTATTACATGTTCATTCTTTCATGTTCTAATTTTGGCATCACCCTTAACTTTTGCAGTCTATTCCAAAAAACACAATTAAGGACTTTTGCCTTTGCTTTACAAAACATATCCCACTTGTATGTTGCCATTGCAAGGTATATATAACTCCAATCTTTACCTTCATGTTCACTTTTGTTTATTTTTTGTGTCTCTTGATATTCTAGTTGAATTCATCTTTTTTGTTATATCACAGGGTGTTCAAAAAAGAGATATTGAGGCCTATCATTTCGTCTTGCCACAAATTAGCACAGAACACATCAAAAAGAGAGGTGAAATACGTAGATGGAAAGATGGTCGGGTACTTGTGCAAGGGTGGGAAGGTTTTTGTAGAAAGAGCAAGATCAAAGAGAATGATAGATGCATATGTGAGCTCGTGTTGCGTGAAGACAAAACAATCGAAATGTTAAGAGTGCATGTAATTAGGAGGAAATGAATGAACACTCATTACATAATCATTTAGCTTGCAGTATGACAATTGTAGTTAGGAGGAAATGTGAAGACAATTGTAATGTCATAATTGAATTTAGTACCCTGCTAACATTGGGCTTAAATCCACTTGTTTACTTTGCAACTATTTTATGTATAAATTTTAGGTATTGAGAAAGTTTGGATGTTTCATTTTCTCCTTTTAAAAATGGAAAATCACTAAGCCACTACTGTTGGAAAAATCTTTCAAAAGTCTTTTCTCCAATCCTTCTATGTTTTTTTGCCTCTAGTGTAATCCATTTCCATTTTATTAACATAACCTTCTAATAATAAAACAAGGACCACCAATCTCTATAACAAGTTCCTTCATGACTTTAACACTATCCCTCAAGAGTCATTGATTAACATAGCTCTACCTTAGTTTAGCATAGTTTGAACCCCATGTGTAACCAAAGTTTTACAAACATGATTTAATAGTCCAGTTGAACCAATTGAATCAGGAATCGGGATGTTATTTTTCTTCTTTTTTTTTTAGTGTTTCTATATCATGCTTGAACAAATTGAACCAAACTTGGAGATATCAGCATATCAATGAATTCATCACCGATCCAATTTTCAAAACACTGCTCAATAATCAATCAGGTTCCAAGCATCTAACTTCATTGCTTGTAAAATTAACAAGACATGTTAACTAATTCTCTCACAGCATGAGCACACTTTCACACATACTTGAAACAAAAGTCTTCCCTTTCAAATTAACAGGTATATTTTAGTTTGATTATACTTGGGAACATGGTGTTCATAAGTAATGGAAAACTGAAAAATAAATCAATTATATATGATGTTTTGCACTTGCACCTTGCATATTACATTCAGCAAAAGTTCCACGTTTCATACTGGTATTGAACAAAATGGTCTCGTTCCAAAAAGCTTCTTGGTAGTCCTTTCATATCCAACTACTACTACTACTATTCGCACAAAATTTGGATTCAATCAAGAGATCAAACCTCAGAACAGATTTATTTGCCATCTTCCAAAATAATTGCAG
>NC_021163.2:46547754-46548063 GCF_000331145.2 Cicer arietinum | reverse complement strand
AGGAATTTCCAATCAATGAGCAGCTCTCAAAAGAAGCCCATTTCTTTTGAACAATTTGCTGTATAATTCACTCAAATATACACATTGCGCCATTCACAGTGTTGAGAAGGTAACGAACAAAAAGATACTCTGTAAACTTCCGTTACTTGTGGATCTGTGTTGAAATGTGCTGGTTCTTTACCTTGGTTGACATACTGGAGAACAGCTTCATGATCCATCCCAAAAGCTGTGATACATTTTGGTGATAACAATTACAAATCTAATGTAAATCCGATCAGAGAAGCTTGCTAGTTCTACGTTTTGATGGCC
>NC_021163.2:46505303-46547642 GCF_000331145.2 Cicer arietinum | reverse complement strand
TTCCACCACCTAAAACGAGAAAAAGAGATGTCAACTCCTTTTTTCAATTAAAGTTTTTTACCCTAGTATTCTTAACAATCACTATTCACTGCTACTTTATTTTTACAGCATACACTACTTCTACCCTTGACAATGAAATGAATACACTTCCACCCTTATGGTATGCTTGTCTTTCAGACAACAAGGTTACTTGACCAACATAAACTGTATGTGTGTTACCTCGTCACCCTCATCTGCATATGGAATGTTCTCATATGTAGCACGAGAATCTGGTTGTACTGTAGAAATATTTTCGTTAACCATGTTTTGAGCAGTCAAAAGCTCTAATCTTTGTGTCTGGACCTCAAGCTTCCGGGACAACTCCTTGTTTATCTCCTTCGATCATGAAAAGAAACAGCAGATATTGTGAGGTTAGGGTACTACAGAACCAGAATAAAACAAAAAACTGGGATTTGACATAAACTTAAGCAAGAAAATGTTTCCAAAACTGAACTTTCTGACAGAGTGCAAAACTGACCCACATATCATTGGTCATATACAGTTTATTGTTACGGTTTATGGGCATTAGAAAGGAAAGAAGGAGTAAAGATTCTAGAGACTATAAATATAGGATATCTGACTAATAAAGCACTAAAAAGCAATTCATACAAAGATTTGATCAAGCAACTGTATGGTAAAGTTGTACAAACCCAGGCCCACTATTGTAAAGTTGTGTTGAAGTTATAGGGTTTTAGACAAAAAGGGAATAAAAAAAAACTGAATTGTTATGATTGTTTGATATAAAATATAATGATTTGGGTTTTGAAACAAAAAGACTAAACAATGACCCCTTTTTTATACTAATAATAAATACTCCAAATCCTAATTAAATAGGAAAACAAATCATGATAATAACAAAGAAACACAGAAACCAATCATTAAGAGATAGTCTAAGATCCTAAAAAATAAAAATAAAACAACCATAGGATATAGTCTAAAGATACTTCATGATAATATGAAGATGAAAATATTTTAATATCTTCTAAGTTCTAACACTCTCCCTCAAGCTAATGCTTACTAATCTTTAAATGTACCCCTTAAAAGTAAAAATAATCAAATAATATAATTTGATATTGATGATTGACTGGAATGCCAGATCACATCTAAGACAAGTTAAGACCAAATTGCAGAGCTGCAACAAAAGTTGGGGCCAAACCACAATTGGGGGAAATAAAGGGTGTCAAACAGTAACTCAACTGAGAGAAAACCAGTGCCAAACCACAACTGAGACGAAACTAATACCAAACCACAACTAAGACAATTATGTCAAACCACGACTTAGACAACCAATAAAGCTGAGACAAAACCTGAGCAAAACCGCAACTGAGACAAAACTAGCACCAAACCACAACCTAGACAAAAATTATGTCAAATGACAACTTAGACAACCAGTGCAAATCACAACTGAGATAAAACCTGAGCAAAACCACAACTGAGACAAAACTAGTACCAAACCACAACTCAGACAAAAATTACGTCAAACCACAACTTAGACAACCAGTGAAAATCACAACTGAGATAAAACCTGAGCAAAACCGCAACTGAGACAAATCAATGCCAAACAGAAACTAAAACAAAACTAGTATCTAAATGACCGAGACAAACCTGTTCTGGAAGAGAGCAAGAACAAATAGGAAAAATCAGTGCAAAAAAGCAACTAAGAAAAAAGTGTCAAACTATAACTGGGATAAAACTAGTGTTTTCAAAGAAACACGTCCAATCTTAGGTCAAATCAGAGAGACAAGGATAAAACCAGGGAGATCACATGAAGGATTGCACTTCAAACTCTCTCAAATGGTTCATCACTAAGAACCCAGATCTAATCTTACTTTCAAAAATGTGCTCGTCTTCCACGCTCTACCATTATATAAACAATATATAGCAAGTTATATACTACAGAGAATAAGACAATAAGTGTTCATTGATTCATAGAAAATATAATTCTGATTGAGTTACCTTCATCCTGGAACTCTCAGATGATTCAAATGCCAATGATTTCATCAATTCTTCTTTCTCCAATGCAAGCTACAACAAAATGGTATATAGATGAATATTTGGGAGTATATGATGGCAATTTCACATTACTTACATAAGACCAGTAGAAGCAGGACGGGTGAAGAAAGTAAACCTCTAAACAGTAATGAACAATGGGAGGTGGAGTTTATATATTAGTGATTGAGTTTTCAACAGACCAAATCCTACCTCGGAAATAAGTGCATTAATGTTCTCAATCACTCTCATCTGATCATGAGGAATATTAACAGGAGAAATCCTAAAAGATGAGTGAGTAGTTCCTGCAGATGATCCAGATGTTTCAGCATCACGAGCACCAGCATTGTCATTGATTTCTGTGTTGGAAGTGTTTGAAGCGGGATCTTCATTTACTGCATTCCACAGATATATAAACATGACTAGACAACTAGACAACTATACAACTAAAAATACCCAAATAATTGAGAGAACTTAACCACGTATTATTTTCCAGTTATGTCTTACGAGCTATATCAAGATCCATGGATTTAGAAAACATATAGTCAGGACAAGTACCAACAAGTTTATATTTGCTGTAAAATTCTTGTATGAGACAATTTCATAAATGCCAGAAAGATATGATACAACCAATATGGTGTGGCACATTGGCAGATACATGGGACCCTTTAGCATGTGGTCATGGATTTGATCCCTGGCCAATGCATACTTCAACGAATTAGTCTCTGACTTCTGATTGGGAGAAATCTTGGGCAACCAAAAAATATCTTATACCAGATATTGATTACTTACAAACAATATTTTATATCTCAGAAGGTTCTGATATATATTGGTTATTTACCCATGCATAGGACATTCTGGGTCTGGCAACAAGTTATCTATGAGAATATATTTTATAACTAGGTAGTTAATCCCAAATAGTAGTGAGTCGTGGCCAACCCCGAAAGTGGGATAGCGCGTTACGGGATAGGTAGGATAACGACTATTTTTTGGACAAGTTACATGAATAATACTATATAAACCTATATTTGATGCAAAATTAACAAATGACTCAAACTTTGAAACATTCATAAATAGCAGTAAAAATCCACAAGTCTTACTCTTAGTCAAAACATACATTGAAATACCAACAAAAGTTAAGGAAATAAAGATGCATATTGAAGTCTTTAACAAAGTAATAAAATAACTAGATATTAAAACTCAAATGCATGTTCTAGCATAGGAATCGAAGATGAGTATCATCTTCATTAGCATATTCTTCTTCCTTTTCTTCATGGGTGCAAGAAGAAACAACAAAACAAAGAAGGAAGAAAAAATAGCAGGATCTCGCTGAGATTAACTACACCGGGATAGCAGGATCTCGCCAGGATCTTTCTTCATGCCGTCGGACCACACCGTAGCGGTCAGGCACTGCACTGCATTGGGGTAGCGGGATCTTGCTAGGAAATGCTGGGATTAACTACCGAGTTTTATAATAAAACAAAATGTACCTAAACTAGGTATACTACAGCATATATTCAAATGCTTGGTCTGCAGAACCCGATAACATTAAAAACTTTATAAACCTGTCATGAATTAATTTAAAGGTTTTCATTCAAGCACACAATAGAAACATTTCATTTTCTTACTCAAATTTAAGAATAAATGAGTCCGGAAACATGCTGAGTGACTTTAGCATGCAAGGAAAATATAAGTTTGACGACCCGTGAAAGAACACCTAGAACAGACAAAGTTATAACCATACTGTAGAAACAAACCTAAATCCTCGGTAGAAGTAGAACCATCTCTTTTACTTGTTTGAGTCTCTATAGACTTTCCAAATCCTGAAGCCTTTCGTACCTTAGACAGCATCATCTTCTTTTCTGCATCAGTGCAATGACCAAGAATAAAAATTGTTTCAAAGTTCATATATGGCTCAATTTACATAAAATTGGTTCACAATTTTGTAAGAAGAGTAGCCATTTTATTAACCTAATTTAGTTAGTCAAAATTTAGTGGCCAATGAACAGCTAACTTAACTATGTCCCTAATATTTGTATCATCATAAAAAAGAGTAATTTTATCAAAAGAGAACAAAACAAAATACAAGATATCCACCAAACAAAAGAGAACAAGAAAGTATACATTTTATGCAAAAAGGCTACATTCTTGTTTTGCAAAAACAAATATTAGAGAAATTAAAGAAGTAGCTATTAAGAGAGTTATAGACATATAAATATCAGACTTCAATAGCACAAAATTAATACAGAGCACAAACAAGTATTTTAATAAATTAATGAGTTAATCACTGATGAGAATTTGTGTCCAAGAACATGTAACCATTTGTCCAAAAAATATAATGTCCAGGAACACGTTCCATAAACACTTTTTTTCTATCTTCTATTTCCCTTGCTAGTTAACATCCATTCTTAATGACAGTTATTTCCTTCTTTCATAAGCGTCATATAAGTAAATTGTAAAAGCCCTAGCCCTACCACTAATAGTCCACATCGACCGGCCAATCGAAAATTACAACAACAACCTCAAATGAAATATTAAAATCTATGTGAATCCAAACTGCTGTGATAAATTAAAGTTGAAGTCTAATTACCCTCTTGAAGAGCATCGATGGTTGACTGCAAATCACGACGGTCTTTTTCGATGCTGGACATTTTCTTTCTGTAATATTTATAATAATAAGCTGTCATTTTAAAACACCCCGGTATCTTTATAGATAAACTCAGTTAGAAGAATTAACAAATGGAAGAAAATGAAGAGATGACATCAAATCAAAATCCATCAGACTGAGGTGTAACATATTTAAAGAACACAACTTTTTAATCAGATTGTGTGGACACCAATACAAAAGTAATTGTGCTAAAAATAAAGCTACTTCACGTGGAATGTAATTTTAGTATCTCTATCCCAATCACCAAAAATTATATGTAGGATTGTAGGTGAACATTCTCAAACTTATTTCATTCTACTCAATATGGATGTCTTCCTAACTCTGATTTGCACTCTGTTCAATTTTCAATTTTTCCTAACATTTTTTAGAAAAGACAACTTGTTACGAAATTAAGTTGTCAATGACCATGCAAAATTGTCCACACAACACTCTCAAACACATTCATACTAGCACACTCTTTATTAGCGAGTAAAATTCATATGGATCCCACCATTTTGAGAATAGATTCCACCGAGGAATAGAACTCACCTAATTAAGTGTGATAAAAGTATTTCGCTTTATTATAGTGTGTATTGGCAAAAGTGTGGTGTAGAATGTGTTGCTAGTATTATTCATTAGTCATGACCATAATATCATTCAAGAAAAAATTACATTAATGCATTAACAAAGAATTTTTAATTATAACTCCACCTGCAATATTAGACAGAAGTCGAGATAAGGCAGAGATTCAAAAATAGATCCCTTCAAATAAATGCCACCATTTCAGGCAGAAACCATTGGTGAATATTCAAAAATCTTTATTTTTCTGTCTATAATATTTTGCTGCATATTTTAAGATTCAAAAATACCTGTATGAAGAAATTTCTGCTTGTGCAATTTCCAACTGTTTCTCAAGCTTTAGCTCATTTGATCTTAGTCTGAGTGCCTAAGTTTATTGAACACAACAATAAATTAAAAGTTAGATTTTAATATATATCCTAAATCTATTAGCAATTGTCAACCTACACGTGCTCATTAAAAGTGACATTTATGTATGTGTTTGGCTAGATAGGTATTACATAATCACTCTAAATCAAAGATGGATGTGGGGATATTTTGATTAAACAGGTCAATGCAGAGATATTTTTAAATATTAGAATTGGAATTTTAACACTTCTGTCCCTTTTTCTTTGGGCTAAAGCATGGATATTGCATTGGTCTGATGAAGAGGCAATTCATCCAAGT
The DNA here is from genome assembly GCF_000331145.2 of Cicer arietinum. Classification (NCBI taxonomy): domain Eukaryota; kingdom Viridiplantae; phylum Streptophyta; class Magnoliopsida; order Fabales; family Fabaceae; genus Cicer; species Cicer arietinum. The sequence goes on along the minus strand of NC_021163.2, from coordinate 46,541,722 downwards.
TGGAATTTGTTGCATTAAAATTTACTCACAGTACAAAATCACCCTTATTCCCTAAAACATTCTACAAATAATCCAAGTTTCTATATATTTTTCTTTTTATATTACAGGTTTGTCTAATTTGTACATACTGTCTGGGTTTCAGATGAAGAGGTTAACATTTAAAATGTGAGATATTATTCTATGATATTAATATTAATCATTTAATTAAATATTTTAAATATTTGAATGTTTATAATTTCTACAAAAATATTTAATTAATGTTAACCTACTAGTTTTATGTTTAAAGAACTAAACTTTGTATCTTTTGCAAATAAGCACCTTTAACTTTAACTTTGTTGCAGTTAGCCCGTAAATTATAGAATTTGTTATAACTGAGTTTTCTTTATAACTTGGGAGTTAATTCACTACCTATGAACAAATCTTAATCGTTGTCGACTTCAATAAATCCAGTTGATTGTAGAGTAGTTAATTACATGTGATAGATTCCTCACTTGGACAAAAATATGCAGTTACAAAATAAGTTCAGAATACAACTTGATTTCAAATAGAATGTGACAACAAATTTACTGTCTTCGAAAGTAAATACAAATGCAAAACATTCCAAGAAAATTTAATACCTTCTCCTCTAAACCAATGACTTCAGATGCCAATAACTTGGCTCGTTCATCAGCTGCATTACACTCTAGTTGCACATTTGTATATTCATTCCTGATAGACTCCAGCTCAACCTGTTGATGTGAAATGTCAACTATGTACAAATAGCAGAGGCAGAGGGAGGAAGAAAAAAGTGTAAAGCAATTATGAAAATATGCACAGGAATCCTTTTTTTCAACCAAAAAATTATCAACAGTCAATGCAGTAGAAAGTTAAAGTTCTACTTAAAGAACTAAAAATTTGAACTCCAAAAGAGGACCGTAAAAATCTTAGATATATAAGGAAAACAACTATAAGGAACAGAAATTATTGATGAGCACTTAGTTGGATGGGTTGGCAAATGGGAACCCACTATAAAAATTTCCCAAATAATGGGACTACACAAAAAATACAACAGATACTTCTCCATACCAAAAAGAAAAGAAAGGCAAGTCTGAATGACAAATGGAAATATTTGATGATCGTGAACAAATTTTGTTGTTTTAGTACATTTCTTAGAAAGTGTGGTATGTCAATTGTCAAATAACCCCCTTGGTGATGCACCATTTAAAGAAACCATGAATATCAATTAAATTGCAAGGGCATTAAAAATTTACAAAAAACATTATTCTGTATAGGTAAAATAGATACCCCCTCTAGTCGTAAATATAAGAGAAAGTTGGGTCAATAAAAGATTATGTATTTGGTCCAATTCGACCAAATTTATTGACCCAATTTTCTATTACATTCAGGACTGGAAAGAGTATATTGCAGACAACAGCAGTTCAACAGACTTTGTAGGCTTGGCTCAAAAGATCCATGATTACCTCGGCATGGAGTTTTATGAGACTAAATACATAACTTGAGCCTAGCATTAAAACTCTTATATCCATCCAGCTTAAATGATCATGAGCCAGCTTGGTTAATCATGTAATATTTATAATTTATAAAACAGTCATGGTAGGAATAAATAAGTTTATAGAAAATTCATAATCTAATATATATATATATGATTTAGTATTATAATTTATAAATGTAAATAAGTGTCTCCATGAACTTGCAAAGCTACCTTATGAATGACTGTATAATAGAATACCAACACAGCAAAATGGTTATACAAATAGATAGGGAGTGTTGATACAAACCAGTTGTGCTTTGATCTCGTGCTGTAACATCTCCATTTCTGATTTTAATTGATTGACGACACTTCTCTATGAAAACAGAGAACAAATCAGTATAAACCAAAGTAGAAGACCGATTTGTATCCTTACAGACAACTATGCTACCTCCAAGTTAGTTGAGCCACTAGCTACTACTAACAAAGGACTAAGAAAAATGTACAAATAATATGATAAATATTAAAAACTGAAAAAGTTTCAAAGTTGAATATTCTACAGAGTGACATATTATGAAACTATAACTCGAACCAACCTGTTGATTATAATTGTCAGTCAGAGATGAATTTTCAGTAGCTAGTGACTCAGCTAATACTCGAGAAGCCTCAAGAGCTCGTTGCAAAGAAAACTTTTCTTGTGTTAGATCTTCAATATGCTGCAAGAGTAAAAAAGAGGAAAAACAAAGATAAATATATAAACCAAGATGCTTATAACATGCAAATACATCAATAACCTTCCTCCCATTAAAAAATTGTAATACCAACCAAAGGAGAGAATTGAAAAGAAAAACAATAATTGGTTTATATTATTGTTTATAGCTACAAAACTAATTTAGAGGTTCTCCTTGTTCTAAATAATAATCTAAAAATTTGACTACCAAAAACCAGAGAGAATCCCCTAAATATTTGACACATGAAAAAATCTACACCCAATATTTTCCCTATTAAATAATGAGGTTACACAAACAAATACTCTGCTGCTCGAAACTGGCAAACAAATATGATGAACAATTTATTTCCACATTCTATTGGTTTAAAGTAGACAAGCATAGCACACTGCAAAAATTACGTTAGCACGTATCTTAGTTCTTATTGACATTCCTTTCACAATGTATGCAGGAAACCATGCTGTCAAAAAAAATTATGACACCTATAAAAAATTAGTTGTATGTTAGCTCATATTCAGTGTATAACAGATTACAGATAACCCGACCGAATGCTTGAACAGCTACAAATATCGATGTACCTAATAAAGTGAGCACATTCATTGAAAACAAATAGGAAAAGTGAAGCACCACAAAATCATATAATAGGCATCAAGAAACAAATGCCTTTGACCATAACTAGTGAAAACCACCTGTTCTAACGCAGAAAAGTCTTCATTTTGTGAAGAAGAGTAATAATCATGCTTCTTCTCCATGCCATTTTCCTTAGCACTTGTCATCAGTGTGTTCTGACTATTATTAAAAACGGGAGCAGTGGTAAGATTTGAGAGAAGTCCCACAGTTTTAGACTCTTCAGGTGGCTTATGGAAAAAAGTAAACCCTGATGTGCCATTGTTGCTTGATTCTAAATGAATGGACTTAGAGGCATCTTCCCCAGGTTGATGAAATGGAGAACCCGTGGAAGGTCTAGTGACATTTAGAGAATCAAGAAAAGATGGACGTAACTTTCTAGAAGTTGATTCCATTGACACTGAATTTATTGGTGTGTGGTTAGAGGAATTCCTTGTTTCATAACCAGTGGGATCATATTTAGGTATAGTTGCACCATGAAGATTACTGGGCAAATCACTATCGGATCTAATGGTCTCTCTAAACATAGAACTGATAGAATCACCTGTAGAACAGAATATATTGTGTAAACTTTATCAGCAGACAGTACTAAGTCATTGTCAGGTTACATGAAAATGTGAAATTATAGAAGCAAAGAAAAGAAAGTTAAATTGTTACCTCCAGAAACTGAGCCATGTGAATAGCCACTATCCAAAGTGCTAGAATTTGTCTGCTTATTTTTCTGTAATGAATCAACAGAGTTCTCACGTATGATTTTTGGCGGAAAATAAGGAGAAGAGACATCAGTAACTGAATAATCCTTCAAAGAACTGTTACTCTTGTTTGACTGGCTTTCATTCATTCCATGAAGGCTAGATTGACTAGTACTGCTACCAAACTCTTGGCTTTCCTGTGAGCGTAGAAGATTACTTTGGTGATTTGCTGTTCCATATGGAAATCCACCAACACCACCGGCGTGAATTCCATATATATCATTCTCTTTATTTGCCTCTTTCTTTTGACTAACATTTGCAGGTGTAATAAAAGCAGAAGCATTATATCTTTTAGCTTCATCGGTATCTGAATGTTGCTCCACCAGACTAGTAGAAGATGTATTATGATCATTTCTCACAAGACTAGTTGCACCAGCTAAAGACCCTTGATTACTACTTTGGTTATACAAATTCACACTCTTCTGGTTACCCGTCCCAGTGACAATAACAGCTCCTCCAATTCCATCAGATGTGGTAACTCCATCTGACTCATTAACTCGAACATTTTCAACTTCGGAAGGCTGTTTCTGATTTTGGTTACCATCAGAATTGTGAACATAGCCAGAGGGTGCAGCCTTCTTGGCCCGCTCAGCGGCTTTCTTTTTACGAAACTCCTCCAGCTGCATGACCCAAATAATTAATTAAAATAGGAAGAAAGAAATCATAACAAATTAAATATGCTAAAAGTTATACAGCTTGTGTAGAAAGTATAAACACCACATTGATGTGTCTAATCTAAAGTTCATGATCTCTTGATTCTATGAAAAGTGAAAACTATTATATTTTCATTTCTGGTTTTCACCTTTAAGTACAAATATGATACCATGTTTTCATTTTCTTACTGATTTAGAAATTTAGTATAGAAAAAAATGAAAATGATTTCTTACAAATCATTGGAATTAAAAAATAATGTTGTTCAGGGATGTGATAAACAGCCAAGTTCTTGTTTAGAAATTTCTTTCAAATTTATAGATATGTGAATAATAAAAAAATTGGTTTTTAATTGAACGCAATGGCATAATCGATCCATGTAGCCAAACCTACCTATTGGGAACAAACTAAGTTGGTTTATACTTTATGTTTGAACTTTATATCTTAAACAGCAAGTTCATAACTACAGATAAACAATCACAATTACATTGTTAACATACTAATCCATCCAGATTGGAAAATATTATAATATAGTAGATACATTGTCCAAGTTTTAACTAGACCAAGCATGTGTTTGGAACACCGTCGCATTTACAGAAATTACGTTCAAGTGGAAGCTTAGTTTTGTAACTTCTAAGTTTTCACGGTGAGAATACCTTGAGACATGATAATTGGTTTGCAAACTCGGTTCCAAACACACACCAAGTTGGTTTATACTTGATGTTTGAACTTTATATCTTAAACGGCAAGTTCATAACTACAGATAAACAATCACGGTAACATCAATCACAGTTACATTGTTATAAAATACTAATCCATCCAGATTGGAAAATACTATTATATAGTAGATACATTGTCCAAGTTTTAACTAGACCAAGCATGTGCTAGGAACAACGTCACATTTACAGAAATTACGTTCAAGTGGAAGCTTAGTTTTGTAACTTCTAAGTTTTCACGGTGAGAATGCCTTGAGACGTATAATTGGTTTGCAAACTCGGTTCCAAACACACACCAAGAAGGAATTAACAACTTCTTTCAACAAGAAACCAAAATAATTAAGCAATAAGGATAGTAGGATACCATCCATAGGACTTATTCATTGGGAAATCGAAAGAAACTATGACTCCAGACATACAGTTTTTGTGACCGTAAGGCAGTGTTTGGAAGTATTTTAAAAATTAAGGGAGGAACAATTCAGAGGTAAGGTATCTCAGAAAAATTTTGGAGGTGTGAAGTTATTTTACTATTTTGTTTTATAGTCACTGTCATATATCATAAAACATGGTGTATCAATCCTTCAAAATTCTCATTTTCCACAACCAACATTTACCAGAAAATCCTCATCTATCTCAATCACTCCTCTCCATCAAAGACTTAAGATTTAAAACCTCTTCCAATTCACAAAAAATTTCTTCAGTTCCATACCCAGCAGCACTTCCTCACCTTGACTCCAATCAAAAACTACATGACACTTTTCAATACACAACCAGGCTTTACTGGAAACACGAAAAAATACCATGGCCCCCAGAATTCATTGCTGGTGCCCAGTGCTCACACTAAAGAATGAAGAAAGACCTAGAAAATTCAATCTTCCATCTGTGCTTCCAGCATATCCTCTCAGCGGCAGACCATAACAATCAGACAATATTTTGACAAAAATAATTGTTTTTTTTTCCTCAAAAATCTACAGGGGAAGCTAACAAAAACCATTAAAAACAAAATTCTTATTTCTTTACCCTAAAACCAAAAATAGCTTAAAAAGTAACAGAAGTTCAGTAACCACAAAAACGAATTTTGGTGCAAGATGCAACTAGATGGCCTAGGCCTAGCTCCTTCAAAAAACAGAATAGACTTCCTTCTTCGTTCTATATGCTCAAGCCTCACAGGCAATACCCCATAATTGAAGATCGGCCGTTCGGAGTTCCTCTTGCTTTCAGCTACCCCCGTTTATTTTCACCACTTCCTATATCCCTTCATTTACCCTCCTCATTCCAAGCATAATCAGCTAAGCATGTGTTTGTTTGAAAACTAATCTCTCCACCCCAACCGTGAATTTAGAGCTCTCCAGCCGTAATTTTGGGAAGCTCAATTTGTTCCTTCTGGTCCACATTCATTTTCCACCATAATTTTGGTGTTTTCCAAACACAACAGAGAAAAAAAATACAAAAAAAAAAAGAAATTAAAATAAACCACCTACATTATTCTCATATACACAAATTCATAACATGATAACAACAAATAAAACACAACAAACAATATATAACATAAACAATCACAAATTAATACCTCAAATTCTAAGCTTATAATCAGAATTCAGAACCAAAAATTGAAGAAAGAAAATCAAATACATACCCGGCGCTTGCCAGCTTCCAGATGCTCTTGCTTCCGCGACGAAGCGGAGGAGTTCGGCAGCACCTGAGCCGACGCCATTTGAGAACCGCGAACGATCTAGAACGAAAAAATTCAACAAATTCAATATATCAATGCACGAATCAACATCCGTGCGCAACGAATCCGATACGAAACACAAAAATCATAAGAGATTTTCGCAGATCGCAGAAAATTTGGGAACAAAAACGATGCTGAACCAAAGTTGATAAATTTTTGAAACAAAAAAAAAAGTGAAAATTGAAAATGGAGACGTTGAAAGCAACGGAGAAATCGAAAGTGTAGGATTTCAGACAGAGGTGCCCGATCTGATCGGAGAGAGGGAGAGAGAGAGAATTGTAGTTCTCTCTCTTTTTTGGTTCTGGTTTTGGGGGGTTTTTATTTTATTTGGTTTATTTAATTAATTTAATAATAATTTGGCTCTCTCTGTTTTTAAACGTTTTTGGTTTGAGATGGATTCTGGTGTTGTGTTGGTGTACTAATTTGGGTGGGGAGATAAAAATGACGAAAGAGGACATGTGGAAGCAGCATCAAAGGCAGGTATAACAGTTGTGATGAGATACTTAATACTAATTTGTAATTGGTTATGGGAGCGTCATGCATTCCAATCACCTACTTAATCAATTTGCTCAATACAATTCTATTTTTTGTAACACATTTAACATATTTCTTTATCGGTTCATATTTGTTATCAAATTACATGGATTTTATTTGAATTTATAAGATTCACGTGAATTTTAATTAATAAAAAAATATTAAACTATATATAGTAAAGAGTATTTTGTTAGTTTTACTATTTGATGAATGCGAAATTCTTGTCATTGATATGTAGATATTAAACTTTACATTTCTAACTATTAAAAATTATTGAGACTGAATATTAGTAGGTTTTTTTACCACTAGTTTTAGAATTTTATAGTCAATATATTAATTAGTTGTATTTCAATAAATATGTTAAATTAATCTTATTTGATAAATTAACAAATATGTTTAAACTTTTTTGTGAAAATTTCCATGAAAATTATTTTCCACTTTCATGAATACATGTCTCTTAAATTTTATATAAAATTAAACTAATACCATTTAATAAATAAAATACTGTAGACCAAACAAATTTTTCAAAAAGGCCAAATATATTTTAGCTATAAAATATGAAAAATATTCCTTTAAGGTATTAAAATTTTAGGTAATAATTTTATTGTAGCTATCGATATTTGAGTTTGGTTTGGTTAGTCAAAAAAGATACTTGGTTTGGTTGAAATTTATTTTTTAGTGTTAATCTAGTTTTTTTTCAAATAATTTTAAAAAATATTTGTGATTAAAATGGTAGTCATAAAACTTGACTATATAGGAATTAATTAGTTTTTAAAAATAACATTTAGAAAAATTTGGTAAATTATTGTTTTAAATAATATTTAAGTGCATTTTTGTTTATTGCCTAATTTTTATAAATATATTTTAAACACTAATTAATTCCTTACAACTCAAATTTTTTAGAATACCATTTTAATCACAAACAACATTTTAAATTCTTCAAATAAATTAATTAAATTAACATGAAGAAATAAAATTCAAACACACCCAAATATGGATAATCTACAATGAAGTTATTGCCGAAAATTTCAATATTGTAGATGAATATTTTTATTTTTAATAGATACAATAAATATAGTTTGGTCTTATAAAATATTTATTAAGTATATATTACTTTTTTTATAAACAAAGGAAAACAATGGGGAGAAAAAATTAGCTAACAAAGCGAGAAAAATAAAACTCCTTTCAAATTCTCATCGGGGATAAACATGTGCTGCAAAAGAATAAAATTAAGCTCTAAACACTCAAATTCAGTACTATTATAATACATGTTCATAAGATAATTAGCACTACAATTTGCTTCTCAATAGATATGATCAATTAAACAATTTCAGTTATGAGAGAAAATCAATTGTAACACTTCATTGAGTAAAGGCTTAAGATGGATGGAAAGTTTGTAAAATCTAAATCATAAAAATTACTTTATAAAATTACTTTTTAAAAAGAATCTCAAATAAAAAAAAACATAAAAATTCTTATAAAAAGTACTTTATAATTTTTTTTCCCGAAATGTAACGAATTCAAACAAAGTCACGCACACAGTTTAAAATCTAAGGACCCCTATTTTTTTTTTTTAAATGATAAACTCATACACAAAATTAAACATTTAAGATTTTAAGATAATAATATATAGCATGGGTGCCAAAAGCAAGAGTAAATTTTGCATCTATATACAACCCCAAAATATACACATGAAAAATACACGAGGCTATGACATCGGACTAGAGATGCCCATATCCTTAAAGTATTCTCAGCAAACATATGCACATAAGTTCTGCTACAAGAAGTAAACTCTTTCATGATGCTCAAATGATGCATGCAACCCACCAAATCAAAGTAGTCATAATAGGTACAATCATCCAAAAGAGTAAATAAAAATAGATACGTCAAAGTTTAAAGCGACACCAACACTACAATAGCACGAACAACCCCCACACTTTGTGCAAGTAAAAAAAAAAAAATGTAACCTCATGTGAAGATACCTCAGAGTCACCCTCGCCCTCTAACTTCTTTAAGTCCATCTCTAATATGGTCAGATCTAAGATTGAGATCTCTGCTCTAGGTATCTCATAGCAACTACTATTCTTCATAGGCTTGGGTCTACAGAAGGGAAACCATTTGTTCATTCTCAAAAGCATGCATTCATCTATGCTCTAAAGAACGATTGAGGGACCATTGTTGGTGGAGGAGAAATGAGAGAAGCTACATGAATGGACACCTCTATGTCCACAAAGAAACCTCCTCGCCTACCTGGTTGGTCCCCCAACCTCAAACACTAGGTGGATAACAGATTTCGCCATACTCGCAGGAAAAGAATGAGGTGTCGACATTTGTCGCTTTAGAATAGCCACCCTATGATCGTCAATATTGCTATTCCAATACGCATTTAACACCAAGTGTGATGGTATCGGAAACTCCATGAACTCATGAGTCACCCCCACATAAAAACACTACTTCATCTCGTAGTGATGTCCCAAACTACTCTATTTGTGTAAGCAGTCCTACCTAAGATCATGTCGAATTCTCAAGCAATAGGAAAGTCCTTCTTAGGGAAGTCCCATGGCATATTTGTAGTGTGTCTGATCCTCAACAATGTATGGATCCACATCGTTTGAGAATATCATCCAATGTTCACCAAAGATAAAAGGTCACCAACCAAAATTAACAAGTATCATTTAACAATTATGGAAAAATAACAATTTTATAAAACGTGCATATTGAAATTGCATCAAACCCGATTTGTATGTCAAAACACTTTAATGCACTACTTTTATACCGGTGCAAATGATTTTGGAATTTTTCACCTTCCACCAAAAGGTGTGGACCTCGTGTCCATAGATCCTCTTGATCAAACGTGAAGTCCCTTCAAACAGTCGCGACTTAATAATCCCCACAAGAGTATGGTGTCTCTCCGACCAAACCATTGACAGATGCACAAACATACTTTAACTCTTTATTCGACAATTATTATATAAAAGTAGTTATTAAAAAATATTCTTTTAACATCCATTAAAACAATACTAATTCTAATTATGTATTTCACATAACATACTCATAACAATTGTCATCAATAAATTTCATAAACAGTACAAACATGTATGTTATTAGTTCTAAAAACATATCAATTACATAACTCAAAAATACAATCATCAACACATATAAAGAAAAACAATATATGTTAAACTAAAACTTGAAAGAAGATCTTACCTCTCAACAATATCACATCAGCTCAGCTAACCACAACTAAAATTTGCTCGAACTAAAACATTCAATTCAATAATGTTTAATTTGGTCAAAAAGTACTTTAGACTTTAACTACCTCACTAACTTGACCCATTCTCCTGATCTTCGTGGAGTATTTTTTTTTCCTCACCAAAATAATTTTAACTATAAACAAGCGTCGATGAACAAACACGCCCAGTTTAAAATTTTGCTCAAATACAACCACAAATAACTCGTTTTCAACATAAAACTTACTTTGTTTTAAAACTTTCTATATAAAATTTGGCTTACTTTGACAAAAGGAAAACATAATATCTCATTATTTTTTTCACCATAACTGGGTGTCAATAATCTCAATTTCTTTTCAAGACTCAAAGAACTATTTTTCAATTACAACATAAGAGACATTAAACATTCCTTTAAAATCGATTACTTACTATAAAAATTTCAATTTCTCAATTTTATTTTGAATCCTACTACTTCAATTAAAATTTAGTTTTTCCAATTCACAACTTAAGAGTTTAAAATCAACAACTTCATTTTCAAACACATCAATTTTCAAATTATCATTTTTGTTCAAAATACATCAAATAAATATAATCAAAATTTTCATAACTTTAATAACTAAAACTATTTTAGTAAAACTTAAAACTTTAATTCAAACTCATTTATTTGAAATCAACTCATTATGTAACTCAAGCACATTAAAAAATCAATTTTTTAATTATTGACAAATAGGGTTCGACCCCTTTAAAAAGTTTGGGGATTATATTTCTTTTGTTGCAAGTCAAGTTACAAACAATACTAGTTTCACACATACATAGCTCATGAAGCAAAATTCGCAAATTCATCATCGTCTTCACTTAGGATTTTGGGTATTGAGGAGGGAATGAAGGGAAACGTTTTTTATTTTTTTATTTTTTTTTATTTTTTTATATATATAAACAAATGACATTAATGCGAGTACAAGGGCTACTTGAACCCTGCTATAGGGTAGGTATCACCCACCATTTAAACAAGCAATCATATTAAAATACCAATTTCAAAATACATTAGTAGAATTTTGTTGTACTTTATTAATGAACAAAATTAATTAAATAGTCTCGATATTGTTAACCACCTCAAAGATATCACTAACACCTCCTTTGAAAAATACATAATTCCTCATTCTCTATATGCATCATGAGCTAGCCAACCAAATTAAATTACAAATCTTTGTTTTCCCGTTCCTCGACGTTAGTTTGCTGAAACTAAAGAAGGGTGTAGTGCAATGCACTACATGCTCCAAGAAGACCCCAAACCAAGTAGCAACATCTTGCCACACATACACATCAAACTTACGTATAAAGAATAAATGCTCAATTGTCTCATTATCATGAAAGCAAAGCACACAAGTATAAGAATAATTCTCTATTATGGATCCACATTTTATCGATTCATCTCGCGTTAGGAGTCTAAAATGTAGAAACCATCAATCGAAAATGTGAGTTTTGGGACAACATTTTTCCATAAATAATGCAACTCCCTCAAGGTTATATTGTTCACCTCTGCCAACCTAACATTGCTCATTAAGGTCAAGTAGCAAGATTTAACTGAAAAGGTGGTTGATCTCTTTAACTTCCAATTCCATTTGTCTTTATCACTTATAGAGGGCCGAATCTCAACAAGTACAACCTCTAAGTCATGTAACTGAATTTTGAGACTTGGGGTTCAAAGTCCCATTACAAATCCAAGACCAGCACCAAGTATCATTTAACCAATTTCTCATAGATGTGAAGCTCCCATTTTTAGACCGAGACATGGAGAAAAGATATGTGAATTCCTCAAATAGAGGCTTATCCCCAACAAATATATTCTTCCAAAAATCAATATATTCTCATGTTCCAAGTTTACAACTAACATTATTAAGAGGCCAATTATTTGCTTCATTGTGGGAACCTACTGTCAAAACATCCCTCCACCAAAGAGAATCAAGTTGGTTGAATTTGGTAGTAGAGTGAAATAATAAATTTAATGGAAATGGGTCATAAGGATAGGATAAAAGATCATACGATAACGCATTTCTATCAAATAGGCAAGGCTACTTCTATTAAGTGCAAAATTAAAAGTTCCAAGTTCTTCACACTCAAGCCACCACTTTCCTTAGGTCGACAAACTCTATCTCATTTTATCCAAGAATACTTTTTTGATCTTCTACTCCCCCTAAAGAAAGTTCCGCTAAATGTTTTTTTTTTAAATTTTAACAACACTTTTTTGGAGCCTTAAAAAAAGAGAAATAATTCAGTGGAAGACTGCTCAACACTGGATTAATAGGCGTAACATATCCACCTATTGAAAGATTTTTCCTTTTCCAACTCGAAAACATTCTTAGCATATCTTCAATGACCGAAAAACAGGTGGACCATTTTCATGAGTTAGTTCCCCCCAAATGACCAAGAAACTTAAAAGGAACTGAATTTGTAGAGCACGACGAGAAGGAAGAGGCAACACTCAAAAAACGATTGTCAAGGTTGATTCCAAATAGTTTGCTCTTGAAATAATTGACTTTTCATCCAAAGATCAATTCGAAACTACAATTTCCTTCACCAATCATGATTGTATCGTCTATGCATTGTAACATGTCCCACTGCCTTTTTTTAATATGGACGACACTTTGGAAATGATCTTGTATGGACTACATATGAGGTTGATTGTCTATATTCATCAAAATTTTGTGGATGGTTCGCCTTCGGCATCAAAAATAGGAAATCTGAAGTTATCATTTTGGGGAGCACGACATTAAAGTGAAACTCATTTACGAATGCAATGGGATCTCTTTTACCCTAGCCCAACAATATAGATGTTTCTTTGATTCCTGAATCTATCATTCCCTCTCATAAAATTAGAGTCTGAAATTGATCCCATATAGAATAAATATTCTTTTGATGCAGCCTTAGCAGAAGATGCAAAAGAGGTCAATTTGAAATTTTTTTTTAACGAGAGGCTAATAAAGCAACAAAGAAATTTGGTTTACCCATCAAAGGAGGGGGTCTTTTGGAAATTGTGTTATGGAGAGTGAACTCAATGCAACTTTGATTAGAACTAACCCCATCATGGAATATTTCTTTGTTGTATTCGTCACCAATATGACTATTGTTTGATCTAGAGTATGAATATCTTCCATCCTCCAAGCCTAAATCACCAAGTTCAAAGTGAGTCTCCCTAACTTTTTTGTTTGTAGTTGAACCCTCATTAGTTATGTAAAAAGATGATTCTCTCATTCAAAGTATGTTCGTATGGACTACGTAGAGACGTAGTCGTTCGAGCAATGTTTGTACTCTCTCCAACGCTCGTTTGCAAAGGTTATGCGCTAAGAGGTAATTAAATTATCCATGATTCATGCCATTTGTAAGGATCCATCAAAGGGAAAAAAAAAATTTCGTTGCATTTTGTCTGTATTTTAATTCACAATTTCCCTTCATCCTCTATATTGTATGTCATTCCTGACACTGCAACTTGACCAACATATATTTTCACGAGCTTTTCCATTTAGTCCTCCTCCATTGAGAATTCCAAGTGTGATAATGCATATTTGATAAAATACTTTTCTCCTAGCTAGATTGAGGAGCTTCTTTTGTCTCCACTTTTGTAAACCTTTGTTCTTCATACCTTGAGACCTTCTTTACTTCACCTCCTACATCCTCTCATTATTCACTGCGTTTGCATATGACCTGTTATCTATGAGATTTGTTAAGTCTATCTTTGGATGATGATGTTTTATGAGGACCAACCTGTTGTTTCATCTCCCAAACAATACTTTGGTAATATCTTGGCATATTCACATAGATCTTTGTGTTCCATGTGATTATATTATCTAGCCTTGTTGCAAACAATTGCTTATCTTATAGCTACATAAAACAAATGAATCCAAGTTTTTTTACCACTTTTGTCTCTCTTTGGAGGTATCACCACCTCCACAATTTCCCCATATTTTAGGAAAACTTTGAGCATATCATGTGCTGCAAAGTTATTAGGGAATTTTCAAATGAAATATGTTACAACATCAATGTCCTTGTATTGTTGTACTTTCTCCTGTACCGCAATGTCCATCCTTGTCAGTTTTCTTTTCATGTTCGCCTCTTCCTTTCTCTTCCTTATTCCCGTCACTTCTCTCTATTCTCTCTCTCTTCTACTTCTATTCTCTTTGTTAGAGTTATGATGTTAGTGTGCAGCTTAGACGACGACTCTCATCTTGTCTTTAATTTTCTTCGTGAAATGTTTTCTTTTTTCATTATACACATTATCAACAACAACAACATCAACAAACAAGCAATATTGAAGCACAACACCAAAAAAGAAGTCAAATCTCCCCTACTATAGGTATAAACCACATGTAAAATAGAGAAGAGAGATAAAATGTTTTCTTCGCTTATAGTTCTTTGGCTTAATAAACTATCATTTAGTAGTATAGTACTTTTGTAGTTGGAGGTTTTGCAGTATGAACCTTTATGGCAGCTAAAAAATGGAGATAAAGTTTATAGTTTTGAGAGAAAAGAGATAAGGAAGAAGTTCAAATTTAAGAAAGAAAAAAAAAAGACAAATATAAAGAGGGAGGGGTCACAAATTTGATGTTTAAATTAGGGAGGAGAATTAATTTTCTACTTCCCTTAATTTAATATAGGCTAAATTACATATGTGGTCCCTTAACTTAATTTCAGGTAACGTTTTAGTCCTTTATCTTTTTTTTTTTTTCGATTTAGTCCTTTATTCCTAAAAATATCAAATAAAGTATGAAAATATGAGTTTATTTAAAGATTTGCGTTACCAATTTGATGAAATTTGTATTATATTGAAGAATATAATTAATTTTATGAGTTTTGATTGAATTTTTTTTTGAATTTTTGTATAAAAAAGGATATCATTGTTGAAATTTTAAAACATAAAATATCAAATTGTCACTTAAAATTAAAATAAAGGACCAAGTAAGGAAAAAAAAAAGATAAAGGACTAAAACGTTATCTGAAATTAAGTTAAAGGACCACAAATGTAATTTAGCCTTTAATATACTATCTCAATTCTAAATTCATTACCAAAAATTTCTAAGTACAAAACTTATCCACTTAAACTTAATCCTAAGCTCTCACAATTCTCTTTCATCACAATTAAATATCAACACATTACATCACTAACTTCTCAACTAAAAATGTGTTAATCCCCTTGATTGACAACGCGTTCAATGAATAGAAAATAAATATAGATGACTTGCATCAATAATTATTTTTACGACGAAAATAACTCGATTATTAAAATAATCAAATATAATATTCTTCGCTCAAAAAATATTCTCACACAAAATTCAAGTCTTAAACTACCTAAAAAAGTAAATAAAAAGTTTCTTTGAAATTCAAGATATTTTTAAATTTTGAAGACGGTGCAATTACCTGATATTTCAAAGGCATAAAAATTTTCAATATGACATTTCGACTATTTTTACGCATGAAATAAATAAAAACCATTCAATCATAAAATTTTCCTATGGGTCTTACAAAACATAACTACATATAACTTAAACAAATATTATTTTCCTATAAACCTTACAAAATAGAACTTAACTAAAATTTTATTAGCAAATATTTGCATGTGGAGGACACGAGTCTCATGCTAGTATAAAAACATAGTGGAAATAGTGTATGTAGATGTAATAATACAATATTAAATTGAGAGAGAAACATTTGTGAAATAGCAAAATGTTTATAAATATATATGCTAGAAAATTAATTATTTAAAATATAATTTGATAATTTGTATTTGTCAGGGAGGAGATATGAAGCTTCTCGCTAAAGCCATACATAACACTTAACTATCACATCACATTTTTTGGAATGTTTAAATACTTTTTTTGGTCATTTAACTTAGTTTTTAAGTTCTTTTATCCCTTGATTTTGTATGTTACAGTCTTTTTGGTCAAATAAACGGAAACATCGTTAAATATTAATGTTGTGACGTGTATTTAGGGTTTATGTCAATATCCATCTTCTCCAAATCTTGTTCATGTATCTGCAAAAAAAATTGAGATAATCACACATGAGTTGGGGAACCATGATTTAAGATGGGTAATCATTCATTGCAAATAAAATAGGCTTAATTGCAGTTTTGGTCCCTCTATATTAGTTGAATCGCAAAAATAGTCCCCTCCAATTTATTTATCTCTAGTTTTGGTCCCCAAAAAGAAATTTGGTCCAAAACTTGATGAAATTTCATGTTTTTGCGTTTATTTAAGTTACACCATGCCTCAAGATCTCGTAGTGTAACAATTGTACCTGAAATCTATGATCATAAATGGCGGTGTGACTTAAAAAAATGACATTTCGTCAAGTTTTGGACCAAAATTCTGTTTGAGGGACCAAAATTGGGGAGAAATAAAATAGAGGGACTACTTTCGTGATTTAGCTAAAATAGGGGGACTAAAACTGCAATTAAGCCAATAAAATAACTCTATGACAATAAAATAAAAATAAAAACTAATTGTCATCAATAAATTCATCATTTGTCTTTGAACCCAAAACAACGTATAAAATTTCCAAATTCAGAAAATCCTAAACGTCAAATACATCTTTAGCAAAATGAGTTTTGGTTTCTACACATTCAAATGAATTATAGGAAACAAGCATAATAAAGCTAAAATGACAAATTCATTATTTAAGAGAAAAGGGCGTTGTGGTTTTGGACCACCAAATGTACCTAGATGTTAGAAAATTAGTTAATTCATTCGTGAAATTAAAACGGGAGAAATAAATTGAAGGTTAATTACATAAAGTCAGCAACATCATGAAATAATTATAAGAAAACATTAAACTCTAAATAGAATAATATTTTAAAACGAGCTTGAACCTTCATCTTCCTCCTTTCCTCTTTCTTTGGTTCAACAAACTTGTCTTTTCTTTCACGTTTCACTATTTTTTATTTTTTAATCTTAAATAAAATAATATTTCCAAAGATATTGAGGTTGACATGTCATATTCATGTAACATATATGTTTGACTTTGACTAAAAATTTGGACAAAAGGACGAACTTGCACTAACATGCGTAAGTTAAGTGACCAAAAAGACCCACTTTGAGGTTAAGGGACTAAATTGAACATAAAAATTAAGCTAAGTGTAACACCCCAAAATTTTTATATATATTATATGTGTATCTTTTAGTAATTGCTATTATTAAATTAATAATTATTCTATGTGTAAATAAATTAAATTAAATTTTATCACACTCTATTCTACCTAAATAATTATAATCTTCATTTTTATTTAATTGTTTTGACGTGACAATTAAATGGGGACTATTTATGATGTCATTATTTCATAAATGGACATTCTTATTTGATTAGTTTCGATAATCATGAAATTGATGGGTTAGATATGTTTGTTTTATTTTGTTATGTGTGAGTGGTATTCTTGTCTTGCTTGATTTATTTTAGTTGATAAAATATTAGTTGAATTATTTAATTAAATTAGAATTTATATAAGTTATATTGTTTGTTAGTTTTATTTGCAACCAAATAAGTATTCATTTTAGGAGATATTATAGAGTTAGTGAAACGAACGTATAAGTGTTTTGAAAATATTTTTGGTTCATCCTATAAAAACAAAAATTAGTTACTTGACTCATTCTTTTACTCTCATTTATGACAAGATTTTATGACAATTCATGGTGTTTTCTTGGCATAATGTGCATTAATTCATTTTAAACACCTTTAATTTATTTTTAAAGGAAGATTATAAATTTAATTATAAGTTTTTTTGTGCAATCAAGAGAGGACACAAAAAGACTATTGTCCTTTTTGTATCTCTTTTAAACTAAAATTATAATTTTATTATAATTGTCTACAAAAATAATTTTATGAAATTTTTGGTTTCGTAACTATTAGATAAAAAAATTAAAAGGGTGATGTGACAATCTCTAATTTATTTATTTAATTAAAATTAGTGTGTGACACCCTTCAATATATTGTGAACTCTATTAGTTAGTCCAAATTAACTCATACATATAAATACACATGATTTCAATTGGCTTTGTAACAACCTAATAAAATTAAAGAAATAGTAATTATTGGTAGTATAATGTTGGAATTAAGTGCACTTCAATTTTAGACAAGAAATCAATGGTAACAGTGCAACGCAAATAGCTTATATGTTCATACATTTCCATTAGGCATCTTGTTGTCACACCTATTTGTCATTCGTACACTCTCAAAATAATTTTCTGAGTCGTAAATTCCAATATCTATCGGTGTTGAACTCATTACTGCCTCGTGAGCTATTTCTCGTGCAAATTTAGAGGTGTTAAGAAAGAAAGCGCCTAAGGTAAGGGCTTTTCCCCATGCAATGTTAGGCTAGATATTAAATTAATAGTTTGTAAGATATTGATATAAAACTTGTTGTCTTAAAAGAAAAATATTAATTTTTAATTGCCTTAAAGAATTTAACTATAATATTTTATCTTTATGAGTAATATGTTTGCTTTGATAAACTTAATTATAAATTTCGATTTTTATTATTATAACATGAGTAATATGTTTGATGTCATATATTTGATGTAAAGTTATTATTTGTGTGTTGTTTATGTGTACTTAATTATAAAGCTATGATTTTTATTATGATCTCATGAGTAATATTTTTAGGATGTCTTTAATTTAAAGTTTCGATTTTTGTGCTATTTCATTTCAAAGTTTTGATTTTTAAGAAATCTATATGAGTCTCGGGGGAATTGGTGAAAAATTTTAATTTTAATTATGATAAGATGATTAAGTTGATTTTTGTGACGTGTTTAACGTAAATATTGTTATCTTTGTGGTTGCCTAAGTGGCTGGAGAATTGGCTTTTAAATATTGTTATCTTTGTGGTTGCCTAAGGGGGCTTGTGATTTATGTGATTATCTAATTGGGTGGTGATATGTATCTTTGAGCATCATTATCATTTCATGACATATCATATGCATCTTTGTGGACGCCTGTGTGGCTGGTTTAATTTTTCCCATTGGTATGGGTGACTTCTGTGTGGACGCCTGTGTGGCTGGTTATATCCGGATCATATATGTTTAGGAGCATGCATGACTTGCATACATTTTTATGTTATTTTATTTTGATCTAATTAGTTGCTATACGATTGCTACTTGATTTATTTAGATACATTCTATGACTTTTGATACATCTTTAAGAACTATTAAAGAATCAATTTTTTTAAAATCTTTTATTACGAAAAGATTTTATATTCATATTTTATGGTTGTTAATTTATTATTTGGTTTAATTTTGTTGTGGGATGAACTGACCCCTTACACCAACATTTAGGTACTAATGATTTCAAAGAGTTGCATGAATGACGTTTGATTGGTGCACGCACGTGGGAAAATTATATTTTACTTAAAAATAATATTTTGTATTACTACATTTTTGCGGCACATTGTAAAGTTATTTACTCTTCATCATTAACTTTTAATAGAAATGCAGACGTGATATTTCATTAGCTAGAAAAAAATTGAATGTCATTAATTTCAGTCAACATTGTTTCTTTTGAATTTCACTTAAAGAAAATTTATTTTATTTTGGACCATAAATGAATATTGATCTAATAATTAGAATATTAATTTTGCAAATGAATAAATAAATAATATTTTAGTAAATTACATTATGTTCTTTTAATGAGAAAAAAAAATTAATTAGTTGTTTCTAAAAGAAAATAAATATTTTTCAGTAATATTCGTATCAAAAATTTGGGGCGTTACACTAAGGAATCAAAAAAGTATTTAAACCTTTTCGAAACTTTTAAAAGATGAAGGTGTAAACACGAGAAATGGATTGAATTGTGATTATCTAAGTTGGATTCTTTTTTATTAGTTGATTAAAACTGGTTCGAATTTGATGACTTAGAGCATGAGCAATAATAGAACTCAAAAATGCAGAAATCAAGGGACACAAGCAATTTATCCTGGTTCACCACCAACTTTGTAGATAAGTCCAATCCCCTCACTAAGAAGGATTTACTCCACTAAATCAACTTATTGAATCAACTCATTCAGCCTCTTGTGAACTTTGAATCATATCTCCATTTCAGCTTAGTGAACAATGATTTTCTTCAAAAATAATTCTGAAAGATGTGTTTTGATAATATGACCTTTAGGCAATGTTTATTTCCGAATCTGACCTTCTAAAAAGATATTGTGCATATTTTCTCCATATTTCATTTGGAAATTATTCAACTGAGTCTTCCTTTATACGCTTGATTGGATTTGGGCGGGAACAAAACTGAGCTTGTTTTTTGACTTTCAGAAGTAAGGATATGACTAAGTCCAATTCAATATATTTCTCAACCTACCAGAGTCTTTGACATTCCTTCAGAGTCGTTGACTTTTCTCCATTAAAATAATTAACTTTCATTGTTGGAGTCAGATGATATGTTGCTTGAATAATCAAAGTCATAGACAAATGTAAAGCTGCGTGACTTAGAATTAGTGGCATGAGCAATTTCACCTTTGTTTCATTATCAGAGTTAGTACTTCAGAGTGTGTTGCGTATCAGAGGCAGAACTTTGGAACGAGTCGCAATCTTCAAAGTCATTGCAACTTTAGAGGCAACATTCTTGAAACGTGTTGCAATCATTAGATTTAACCAAATGTTTGTTTCAAAGGCAGACTTGAAGAGTTCCTTCAGGCTTTAGAGGCATATGTAAGTTACTATTCATAAGAACATGCAGAAATACTGCTCATTAGAGCATGGAAATTGCAGAAACACATTGAGCTTTCAGAAGTACGTTAAATCTTCAGAGGTAGATGAATTCTTCAAATGCAATCTTCATACTCAAGTTTTAGAGGCAAACATTTGAGGCAGACGCACATTCTTTTCTAGAGCATGCATTTGTCTGATTTTGAGTATTTAGTTGACTGTTTTGATTTCGTTTCCTCTAACCTTTTTACTTCCTCTGGTGATATCCTCTAGTAGGTATCCTCTAGTGGGATCCTCTAGTCGTTTCCTTCGATTTTCTTCGTCCAATTTTTATAATTAACGAAGCTATTAATCCAAATTTATTGTTCTTATATAATACTTTTGTTAACATCAAAACTCTAATTGGAAAGTCAACTTGGTTCCAACAAAAGAGACATATGTGTTAATAGAATATAGTAACATAAAGTCCTCAAACCCAAGACCTTATAGTTGTGTAAGTTAGTGAAATTTGTCATCTATTCTAAGATAAAAAAAAGAACATACTAACATAAATATAAAGATTAATGTTACATAACAAAATGTACGAGTGTTTTACATATAAATCGATGCAAATCAAAACCGCAAATCTATCCAAAAAAATAAAAAATAAATTTAAAAACCACACAAAATTGAACATTATTAGATAAATTTGAACATTATTTATTTTTTTTGTAAAACTCGCTTGAATCAAATTGAATTTTAAATTTCCATTTCCAAACCAATCCAACCGATATATATCAATTTAATTTATATTAAAAAGTTTTGATTTTAGAAAACAAATTGTTTTTTCAAATATAAAATGAGAAGGAAAAGCAAAATATATATAATTGTTCTTTTCTAATTGTTTTTTTTTTTGTTATCGTAAATTTGACAATTAGAAAATGAAAATATCTTAGAAAATACGGAAGCTGTACAAAGATAAGGTTAAGCCGTAAACGCCAACAACACATAACAACGTTGTCTGGGTTCCGAGAATAGAGATATTTTTCTTTTCTAGGTCAAAATTCTTTCATCTCCAAAACGCCTTTAATCTCACCAGAGATTTGACGCAACAAGAGTAGGTGACATGGGTTGGAGGCGTTTGATAACACAGATCGAAAAACATGAATCAGAATTCGCAAAAGTCAAAGATTTATTGACTAGAAGCTATTTACATCGAAATAGTAAAGCTGAAATCTTCTCCCAAAAGAGATCCAGTTCCAGCTATAACCTAGCGAGACGACTACGCGATCTCGATTCATCTGAAGATCCTGAAGCTGTGATCAGAACTTTTGAAACTCAACCGTCACTGCAAACAAACCCTACGGCACTCTCTGAGTATGTCAAAGCGTTAGTAAAAGTTGATAGACTGGATGAAAGTGAATTGTTCAAGACTCTGCGAAGAGGTATGTTGTCTAATTCAGGTGCAGATCTGGAAGATAGTAGTAAAATGGGTGGATTTTTTGCGGTTAGAAATGTTGGAAAATCAACGAAAGATGAAATTCTTGGGACGAAAAATTCTCCTATTCATATGGTTGGTGCATCTGAAGGTGGAAGTTTTAAAGAACAAGTGTGGCGTACAATTAGGTCTGTTGCAGTGGCTTTTCTGGTGATTTCTGGTGTGGGAGCATTGATTGAGGATAAAGGTATTAGTAAAGGACTTGGTGGTATGAATGAAGAAGTGTTGCCTAGTGTTGAAACAAGTACTAAATTTGATGATGTTAAAGGTGTGGATGAGGCTAAGGCTGAACTTGAAGAAATTGTTCATTATTTAAGGAATCCTAAGCGGTTTACTCGGCTTGGTGGGAAGCTTCCTAAAGGTGTTTTGCTTGTTGGTCCGCCTGGTACTGGTAAGACGATGTTGGCCAGAGCTATTGCTGGTGAGGCTGGTGTTCCTTTCTTTTCGTGTAGTGGAAGTGAATTTGAAGAGATGTTTGTTGGTGTTGGTGCCAAAAGGGTTAGGGATCTTTTTTCAGCTGCGAAAAAGAGTTCGCCTTGTATAATTTTCATTGATGAGATTGATGCTATTGGTGGGAGTCGAAATCCCAAGGATCAAACTTATATGAAGATGACTTTGAATCAGTTGCTTGTTGAGTTGGATGGATTTAAGCAAAATGAAGGGATAATTGTGATTGGTGCCACTAATTTTCCTGAGTCTTTAGATAAGGCTTTGGTGAGACCTGGGCGATTTGATAGCCGTGTTGTTGTTCCCAATCCTGATGTTGAAGGACGGAGACAGATTTTGGAATCTCATATGTCGAAGGTTTTGAAATCGGAGGATGTTGATTTGATGATCATTGCTAGGTGTACACCGGGGTTCTCTGGTGCTGACCTTGCAAATTTGGTTAATGTTGCTGCTATTAGGGCTGCAATGGACGGTGCCAAATCGGTGAGCATGAATGATTTAGAGTTTGCACGGGACAAGATTATAATGGGAAGTGAACGCAAGTCGGCTGTTATATCCGACGAGTCGAGAAAGACTACTGCTTACCATGAGGGTGGTCATGCCTTAGTGGCGATTCATACTGATGGTGCACTTCCTGTTCACAAGGCAACTATAGTTCCTCGTGGAATGGCGCTGGGCATGGTTTCTCAACTGCCTGACAAGGATCAAACTAGTGCCTCGCGTAAACAGATGCTTGCTAGGCTTGATGTTTGTATGGGAGGTAGAGTTGCTGAAGAGCTCATTTTTGGAGAAAGTGAAATTACTTCTGGTGCATCCTCAGATCTTTCACAGGCCACTACTTTAGCTAGGGAAATGGTAACTAAATATGGTATGAGTACTGAAGTTGGACCTGTCACTCACAATTACTATGATAATGGGAGAAGTATGAGCTCAGAGACTAGGTTGCTTATTGAGAAAGAAGTGAAGAACTTGCTTCAGAGAGCTTACAACAATGCAAAAACTATTCTAACAACCCATGAAAAGGAGCTTCATGCGCTTGCGAATGCACTTCTAGAGCACGAGACACTTACAGGAAGTCAGATAAAGGATTTAATTGAGAAGGGCGAATACCAACCGCAGCAACCGTCACATAAAGTTGAAGCTCAGGAGAGTTCACAGTCCAGTACAGCAACTGCAGCAGCAAGTCCGCAGCCATTGTAGCTTCTGCTAAGAAGACTAGAAATACATGCTACTATATCATCACTACAGGATCAATATGTTCAGACAGTAATTTGTTCTGTGTGTTTTTGTGGTTTCAGTACATGGTCAAGTTGACCCGATATTTTAGTGAGTTGAAACATCTTGTGGGACGTTCCATTGATTTGCTTTAATAATCATCTAGTTACTTTTATATAGGATTTTCATCTGTCAAAG
The DNA here is from genome assembly GCF_000331145.2 of Cicer arietinum. Taxonomy (NCBI): domain Eukaryota; kingdom Viridiplantae; phylum Streptophyta; class Magnoliopsida; order Fabales; family Fabaceae; genus Cicer; species Cicer arietinum. The sequence continues at coordinate 46,517,259 of NC_021163.2, read as the reverse complement.
CTGTAATAATATACTTACCTTCTCCAAATTTTTCCCTTACATTTTTTCTCCTAAGGGTGGCCTAATAAGGTTTTGGAACCGATACCAAAGATAAGGGGGCCCTAATAAGGTTCATCCAACCCCCAAATTTATTCATTTTTAGTTTTGTATTGGATTCTAATTTACAGAAATAGTTTTTTTATTGAATTCTAACTTACAATAAAATACATTTTTAGATTATTGCTTCCGAGGGCGAAAAAGCAAATACGGAAGAGCAGACAAACAAACAATAACCGACACTTAAATGAGAAGTAGAAACATCGTAAACGGGTGACCAGAAACCCAACAGGTGTAAATCATATTAAAAAGAAACAAAACTACGATTGATGGAACTGGAGTTGTAACTTTTCGTTACAAGAAAGGGATGTCAGAAGCAAGGATTTTAAAGTAAGCATTAAATCAAACATGTAACGAATTAAGCAATAGGTTTCTGGCATTTCAAGCCAACTTTACACAATAGAAATTTTGGTTAATACAAGTAACGAATTAACCAATTGTTGGAGTTATTTCTCAAATCTCTTAGGTTCAATTGGAATAGAAAATTGCTGGACTTTAACACTTAGCACCAATCAAGTTTCTAACTTAATGAGCTAGACATTCAAAGTCAAATGCCAAGGATGTGCATTCATCGTTGATTACATGAGAGGGGTGATAGCCAACATGAAACAAAAATTTAAAAAAGCATTCCTGTTTTAGAACTAGACATCGCAATTACAAATGTTCCACATACAACTTTATTTCAGAGACACTGGATTTAAGTATCACAAATGCAGGAAGACCAAGACCAATTCTTGATAGTGATGGCTAAAATATCATCACCAGACTTCAGGACGCAACTCGCTGCTTGCTGGGGGCACCCATCTCCCAGAGTGATAGACACTTTCACCAACTTTCCAACCAGGCACATCCTTCATGACATCTGCCTCGTACTCAAGATATTTGTGCCATTCTCTAACAAATCTACAGAAAGGCACAGACAAAATAATTGAGTTGTCATATGTTAACAGTTATTACAATGAGTTTTACAATTTGTGTGATGATATAAATTTCGTGAAAGAATCTCATATACCTCTCATCTTCTTCAGCTTGTAGCACAGGCAGTATTGCTCGACGGGCAGCATATTTCTCTTCCTTCAGTGCCCTACACAGAAATGAAACATTTTGAAACATCAGCAGTTGTAATTTTCGTGGGGAAACTGAACAGAAACACAAGGGCTCTGATTCTTCATAACAGGCTAAAACAACTATTTGTTACCAATGTAACACACCACCCATCCATTCGAAACACAATCAAAAGGCAAGAAGGGTGGACAGTGAAATCTGAGAATTTCAGAAGTGGGAAGGAAGAGATGAACAATTGTCTATCAAATTAACTGGAAAGAAACTAAAGGCTACTTTCTTCCTAATTTTTGTACATTCAAAATTGATCCAACCTAGTTTCTTATAGAGATAGGAATATTAAGAATAAACCCTACTTTCCTGGTCAACTCATACAACCCATCAAATGATTACAAGGAATCACATGCGCACTTCAAGCCATATTAACAACCTCTGATGTAATGTAACCCCTCCCTTCCAGTTCCTCAACTATAATAAATATGAACTCAAAAAAAGCTGGCACTAAAAGTTAAACTTCATTTTTCACAAAAGAAGAAATTTTAATATTTTACTAGAGAAAGCTACTAGTAGTAGTAGTACAAAAGGTTGAAGTATATGGAATCCTTAATAAAGAGAGAAGTTTAAGAAAAAGAAAAAATTTCCTAAATACTAAAGCAAAAACATGAAAACAATTCTATCCCATAACAAATTCAGAGGTGAGGAAACACCCTTGAAGATGGGGTGGCATTCATTTCATATAACAAAGTCTCACGAACATCACAATGCCACAAGATTTTATTTTCCTTCCCATCAATCAATCAAAAACAAATGAGTAGAAGCTGATTTAACAAACTAGAACACACCCAATGGCCATGAAGCTGATCCAACAACTTGAGTAGTCACACGTATCAAGAAAGAGTTCTATGTGAGGCCATCTTACATGTAAGAAACAAGTCATAAGTTTAGTATCATCCTATACTAGGAACACGATATTTTATTACAAAGAATAGGAACACATTCCTCAATTACAGAACTTCAAGAGTCTACACCACTGTTTCTCAGTGGCCCTAACTTCCACTCAATCCTCACTATTATCTATCTATTTATGTATCCTAAGAAAAGTCTTTCTCTAATGACACAGCGATATTTTACACCTCTGATTCTCTCTTTTCCCCCAATTCATGCTCTTGCACAGTAATGACGGAGTCGGTCTATACTAGTTTACATATAACCAATGATATCAAATAGTGGCTGTAAGGACGCTATATCATATCAGAATTTGAACATTTTGTTCCGCGGTACGATATTTAGTACTTGTCAAATAGAAGCTATAAAGGTGTTACCACGCTGTATCATTACAGAATTTGAACAAACATCTATTTTCAACTGTCTGCAACTAACAACCTCCATAAAACATCCTTCCTCTCTAACAAGCTGATCTCCACTAACTAACTAACAAATAAATTGGATTAGTGTTTCCCAAACATAGATGCAATTGAGTAAAACAGCCCAAACAAACAAATGAATTAAAATAAAAAAATAACAACGAAAAAGCGTATTCATTTGTAAATCATTTAAAGGAGACATCAACATCGACGCCAATTTCAAATCCTCTATTCTTTCCACTGTACATTGATATCACGATGTGGAAAAAGGACAGAATCCTTCAATTAAACTTGATCTCCATTTAAGAGTTAAATTTGAACCCTAATAATTTATAAAATGAAAATCGAAAATGAAAAAAGAGAGCAAGCTACCTTCGGATCTTGTTACCCTGGCCGACCTGGTACATGCCCCAAGAGAAAGCACCAAAGGTAGTGAGGAACATGAAAAGAGCACTCGGACCGGAGTTAGGGATTCGGCGAGCAAACCGGGCTGGAGCGAACCCGCCGGGAGGTGGACCGTCTTGGAGAAGCGGCATGTCCTTAACGCTAGCCATACCTGGCTTCTTCCTTATCAACGCTTCCGTCATTTTTACCTTCCTCGATTATTCTCTTTCTCCTTCTTCTGTTTCACTTTCTGGAACGATGCTGATTCTACTCAGTTTCAATCTCTCTGTTTTGTAGTTTTTTTTTTTTTTTTTTTGAGGAAGTTTTGTGATTTGTGTTGTGTGTGGGGGAACTGAACGTGGTTGAGTTTGGGTCCGGTTTTTGAATTTTGGGGTGGGTTGGATCCATTCACCATGGATAAATAAGATGATTATATTTGAGCATTGTTAAATACACCTCCTTTTACTTCCCACATACCCTATTCTTTTTTTTAGCTTTTATTTCCCAAAATATTAAATCTAATAAACCCCCCGATGCCTCCCTAGCGTTAGCCATACTTCTCAGATGTGTTTTTGGCGACCAATACTTTTCAGACGTGACATGGATATACGTAAGACACCTCTTAATGGTGTTTAACTAAGGATTAAGATTCTCAATTTTTTGTTTTCTGCTTTGTTTTCAGGTTGAGAGTGATACATAGAAAAATATTGTTTTACTCAGCTGTATATAAATTCATAAAAATGATTTTTGTATGTATCACTCTCACAATGAGAGATAAAGGAGACGATCATAATCCTTTAACTAATCCTTGAGAGGAATTCTATTTCGAATCTTGTATGAAATAATCTTTTATTCGATTTATTTACTGTCCGATCAAATTTTGGATTATCAAATATTTTCCTTTTAGGAATAATAAAACATACAATTAGATTTAAATAAATAATTTAGATATTTAAGTTAGGAGTAAAATTTATATTAGTTGGATTTTTATTTTAAGTATTATTTAATTGGACTTTATAGCCTTTAGACCTTTTTTCATTATCCACTAGTGAGCAGTAGTGAGCCCTGGCATCTCTTAATATTTTTTATATAAATAATAATAATAAATTACTAAAATAATAGTGATGAGTTACTAAAATATCCCTTAAATTTTTAGGGCCTCGAGGAACCCATTTACTATTCCATTCTCTCTGTGCTTTGTTCAACTTTCCTTCTCTTCTCTGCTACGATTGCTCCCTCACGCTCGTCTCTCCATCTTGTTCGTGGTCTTTGACCTACCTCTAGTTGGCGTTGTTTGCTTATCCCTCTTCCCCGCGTCGTCTATCTCACTCTCTCTTCTTGCATCACCGATCTCCCTGCTTTGCGACGAGTGTCGTAGCCTCTCCATCATGCTCTTGCAGTCGCATGCTCACAGCGCCACCTCTTGGTCTTACTCTTGGACTATTTACTTCTTAGACTTTTTAGGTTCTTACTCTTGGACTCTCACTTATTAGATTTTTCATATTTTTATTCTTTTCCTCTTCTACTATTTGTTAGTTGTGAATTATTTTAGTGTAGGATTGTGAACTAGTGTGTATGAATTGTATTTGTGATTGTGAATTGTTTTCACCGATTTGTGTAGTGTGGGAGTGAGATTGTGAATATGTGAACTATTTTACTTTGTGATTTGCTTGTCTTAAAGTGTATGTGATTCTGGTTTTTTTTATGTTACTAAGTTATTGTTGTATAGTTAATTTGTGTATTTTAGGAGTGATGCGATGTTTAAACAAGAAAATTGATGCATTTTTCAAGAAAAAAGTTTCCAACAAAAATGAAAATTGTAAAGCTTCAACATTGACACTTGAAAAGGATCCTTCTAATGATCAAATAGTTCAACTGGATGAGCAACCTTGCAAGATTCAAAAAATCACCATGGATAACTTTGATGTTAGTTGTTTAGAACGTAATCTTAATTGGGGTCCTTATTAATGTGTAATTGAAAAGTATCCCCTAAATGGAGATAAGCATCAAAGACGATTTCAAACATCTTGGTTCAAAATGTTCCCTTCATGGCCAGAATACTCTTAAACTAATGATGATGCTTATTGTTTGCTTTTTTACTTGTTTCGTACAAAACCAAGTGGAAACTCTGTATTTGACGTCTTCACTAGAAAATGATGTAAAACATGAAAAAAGTCAATGTTGGAAAAAGTCGTGCTTTTCTTAAACATATTGGAGAAAGTCTTTGTTCATTTCATAATAATGCAATAAAAGCTTCTCAAGACTTGTTCAATCAATCTACACATAAAAAATGTCTTTAATGTGAAGAGTGTCGATCTAATCAACAAAAATAGAGATAACTTTCTTGAAATGGTCAAACTCTTTGCATCATACATCGATGAACTTGGAAAAGTAAAATTCAAAAGGAAATTTTGCATATCATGGCTAGTAAAATGAAAAGCTATATTTGAGAAGAGATTGATGATTCTAAATTTAGTATAATTGTGGATTAATTGCGTGATTAATCTCTAAAGGTGCAAATGGTTATTATTTTGAGGTTTGTGGATAAAAATGGATTTATACAATAATATTATTTTGGTCTTGTGCATGTTAATGACACTATGGCTATTACTCTTAAAAAAGCCATTTGTGATGTATTTTCTCAACATAGTCTTGATGTTTTAAATATATGTGGGCAAGGTACTATGGTGCTAGTAATATGAGAGGGGAGTTAAATGAATTACAAGCATGATTTCTCAAAGATTTGTCCTTATGGTTATTATATACATTGTTTTGCACATAGATTGCAATTTTCTTTTGTTATTGCTTCTTGAGAAGTTTTCCCCATTCATGATTTCTTTCCACAATTAAATTTATTATCAATGTTGTATGATCCTCTAGTAAGTGTCATAATGAATTGCAAAATTCTATATTAGAGTAGATTTCAACTTTGTTGTAGATCGGTGAACTTGAAAATTGTAGCGGACAAAAACATATTTGCAATTTGAAATGAGCAGGAGATACTCGTTAGAGCTCATATTTTTCTTCTATTTATAGTATGGTAAATTTGTATAATCTAACTTGTGCGATTCTTAAAGATACTATAAGAAGTAGAACATGTATTCTACACGTGGGAATGCTAATGTTGCTCATAAGCTTATGAAATCATTTGAATTCATATTGATTTTGCACATGAAGAAAAAGATTATGGGAATTAAAGATAATCTTTGTCAGGCTTTACAACAGAAATCTCAAAATATACTTAATGCAATGCAATTAGCCAACGGTACAAAAACATTAATTTATAAGTTGAGAGATGATGGTTGGGATGATTTATTGAAAAACGTGATATTATTTTGTGAACAACAGGATATTGATTTCTCTTATTGTAATTCTATTTATATAGAACGCGAATGGTGCGCTCGTCATCAACATGATCACATCATAGTGAGTTTTGTGCGCAAACAACAGAGCTTTTGAGTCTAAGCATTAGTTTGGTTCTTAAGGATATTTACAAAGAATTTTATTTGGATAATATATGTGCTCTTGTAAACATATCATCTTGATTTTAATAAGTAAGAGAAAATTAATTTGAGATTTCAATTGGGACACTTTATTCTTGATGTTGTTGTTAGTCATCCAAATTTGAATAACTTTTCGACTATATTTGAATTGTGTAAAACTCTAAAAAATATAGGAAAGACATATACATATTATTTAATTGATCGGCTAGTTCGTCTTATCTCAACTCTTCTGATTTCTACAACTACTAGAGAAATATCATTTTCAGCAATGAAAGTTTTCAAGACAAGACTGTCTAACAATATGGAGGATGAATTTGTTGCTAACAATATGATGCTTTGTATTGAAAAAAAAATGAAAACTTTAGTTCTAATTTAATTATTGATGATTTTAAGGCTTTAGAAGAACGAATGACACAACTTTCATTTGATGTGCATGTTACTTTTTATATACTATATCTTAATTTTGTGTTGATGTTATTTTGAATCTTTGATAAAATTATATGAAATTTATAAATTTCAATTATTATATTTTACTAAACACTTTTGCTCCCCACAATATTTTGTGCAAGACCTATCACTGTAGTTTTATTGAGACAACATGCAATTAGATTTAAATAGATAATTTAGATATTTAAGATTAATTCCATAAAAAGAAAAAAAAGATATTTAAGTATAATTGAATGCTCTTTCCAAAGAACTAGATGGTTAAGAAACACTTATTAGACACATCTTGGACATGTACCAAGAAATTGAGCCAATATCTCCTCTTGGTTTGACACTTCTCAAATATTCCTAAGCCAAGATAATCTTTACATTAGTTTCCATTTATAAAAAAATAAGCAAACTCATGATCATAAAAAAGACATGTTCGATAATAAAACAAAAAGGTTAAAAAATAAAGTTAAAAGTTGCAAATGATTAATAAAAAGAAATGAGATAGAATAAGCACGAGTAATATTTCCCATTAGAATTTCAAAAGCACTATATAAAAATGAAGTACCTAAATAAGAAAAACTAAAGAACAATTGAGATACACACAAGCCATACATGCATGACAAATACAATTTTTCACTTAATAAGTAGCTAGGTTACCTATGCATATGAGGCAGACACAAAAACAAACATAGATAAAAGGCACAACATAAACATGTGTGGAGAAATATAAGGAAGTCGTAAAGAATTGCAAATGAGAGCTTGAGTTCTTCATGTTGAGACAAACTCTATATTTAAAGTTTTGATGAAAATAAACAAAGGTTAATTAAGAATGTTAATTATGATTCTAAAATGTTATGTTAATTTAACTTATGCTTTTGAGTGAATTTAATTATAGAATAGAATCAAGCAAAACAAAGAAAACAGTTCAGAACTGAAACAAGAACATTCTGGACAAAAATATAGAATGATCTTCAGTTTCAAGAATGATCGTCACAGCATCTTGACCAATCAACCTCCACTATTTTAACAAAGCTTTTGCCTCTGAATTTTATATCAATATCATCAGTACATGGCAAGGAACAAATAGCTCTTATCCCAGTACAAGAAGGTTCTTGAAACATTAAAATAAAAGGACTCGAAACAGGCCAGTTGAAAACAGTTTGGAACCTCTACAGCCAAACTGTCAAGAAAGTTCGATCAACCTTGATATGTGCAAAGATATTACAAAAACATCCAGAAAGATCAAAACAGGAACTCTAGATTAATCATCAATCTCCAGAAAGATCAAATTGACAGATCCATATTGATAATCAATCTCCATTTTTCTGCATAATTCCAGTAGTATTCTGTTTACTTTTGCAAAGGTGTATAATCTTTCTCCAAACTATTTTGGCTAGAGTCAGGCTCCAGACCGAAGCTGTAACATCAATGATTAAGTGAGAAATTCAAGTGCTTATTAAATGCTTCTAAACGCCTATAAAAGGAAGGCCAATATCCAAGATTAATTAAGAAATTCAAGTGCTGTTAATTCCCATAAATCATGCACATTCACATACTGGAAGTTCTCAATTTCCACAAAGAAGAAGAAGTTCTAAATCCTTACATCATAATGTGTTATTACTACTGATTTCTTTGTAAAGAATTGAATCTCAAACAAGAGTTGAGACATCTCAGATTCTATCAAAAACAATCTTAATGTAAAAACACAAACTATAAGAATTTCATTATAGTTTGTTTAGATTGTTATAAATCCTATCAAGTTAGATAGGTGTTGTATTTACTTTCTGGGTGGAAAGTAATAGAGATTGAAACATATCAAGGTTGATCTGAACTAGGTGCTGTAAAACAAGAAGGTTCTTTGTTTGTGAACACTTAGTGGAAAATCTCACGATGTGAGGACTGGACGTAGCCCGAGTTGGATGAACCAGGATATATCTTTGTGTGGTATTCCCTATCTTATCTCTTTATTTATTAAGCTTGATTGATTAACTAAGATAAAGCACAAACTGAATTTTTGATTTTTAAGCTAACCAAGAACGTTCTCTGTTTTCTAATAAAAACCAAGAACGTTCTTCGTTTTCTGTTTCATTAACCAAGATCATTCTTGAGTTAAAACTTAAGTTTATTTCAGGAATTTTTAAATAGATATATTTACAATTCAAACCCCCCTTCCTTGTAAATCTACATTGCTACTTCACTTCATGCTTTCTCAAATTCTCCAACTTGTTTAATAATTTCAAACATATACACATAGTTGTAGTTGTCGAGTAATACACATAGACCTCCTCGTCCGTATTTTGCACCAAATTAAATTATTCCAAAATTCCAATTTAACTTAGTCGGTGCTTTCATGGTCATATATTAATTCATCTTCTTTCATTTATAAGACAACAAATTAAACTATATCTATTCAATTTATTTGAGATTCTTTTATTGTACAACTTATTTATTTTTTTAGGATCCTTTAAGGTAAACAAGAGAAACTATCAATTAATTAAGTCATCTTCGTTCATTTATTAGACAAAAATATTAAACTATATTTATTCAAGTTATTTAAGATCCTTTTATTGTACGGCTTATTTATTTCTTTAGAATCCTATAAGATTAACAAGAAAATGTCAATAGGAATTGAAGTAGAACTAATTAGGTTGGTGTTGTATGTTGATTAATTTATGATCATTGCAAGTTCAATTTCATCAAATATTGTCTAAGAAAGTGGCAAAAAATACAAAATGGATAAAATATAATAGTTAGCTACACAGTTCATAGAACTTGTGAACAAGTTGCAACTCATATCATTTAATTATTTATTAGTTCTATTTAATTGAAGTCTTCTCTTTGATAAAGCGTCTTTAAGTTCAATTCATATCATCATGTTACTTTCCATGATTAATCTTAAAACATGACAACGGCAATTGAGTCCATGTAACAACAATGCTAAACTTTAACTTGGAAACGTGAAAGAAGACGATAACGGGTATTTGCAACTGCTACCACCGCCTTCTTTCGTTATTAGTGAAGTAACAATGTCGATTTACAAGAAAGGGGGGTTTGATTTGTAAATATGCCTTTTAAAAATTCGTGTTAAAACTTAAGAAAATAACTCAAGAATGATCTTGGTTATGAAACAGAAAACGGAGAACGTTCTTGGTTTATGTTATAAAACAGAGAACGTTCTTAAATTAGCAGAAAATCAGTTTCTATTTTATCTTAAATGATTAATGCAGTATAATAAAGAAGGAGAAAGGAAAAAGAATACCACACAAAGATTTATCCTGGTTCACCCAACGTGGGTTACGTCCAGTCCTCACACTGTGAGATTTTCCACTAAGTGTTTAAAATGAAGAACCTTCTTAATCTTACAACACCTAGAATAAATCAACCTTGATCTATTTCTTTCTTAATTACTTTCCACCCAGAAAGCAATCACAACACCTATCTAACCTTGATAGGAAGCAATCTTAAACAAACTATAAAGAAACTCTTATAGTTTGAGTTTTTACAAATGATTGAATTTGACAGAATCTGATATTGCTCAACTCTTGTTTGAGAATAGATTCTTTACAGAGAATTTAATGACAATTTTGAAGCTGGTATGTGTGTTAGTAGCAGTAACAGTTTTGTGAATTGTAGAAAGTGATGTTGCCTCTGTTTTTGCAGAATTTCAAGCTTAAGTGTGATTGTATATTGTTGATTACTTAGCACTTGAATTTCTTGCTGAGAACTGAGATAATGGCCTTCTATTTATAAGCTGGAGATGTACTTGAATGAAGGTACAAGAGCTGTTGGAGAAAATATGCTTTTTTGACTGAACCATTATATTTAGAATAAAAACAATCCTTCTTTGAAAATAGCTTTTTGACTTTTAATGGTTTAGCATTTAAAGCATCTCAGTCCTTTCTTTGACGTTTCTTCATTGATCTTGGATGGTACATTATCTGCTTTGAGTCTTGAGTGTAGCTAGAAAAGGTTGGAGATGATTAGGAACAATTTGCAGACTGAAACAGAGAGAATGCAAAGCTACTGTTGATGTGCAGAAAACGGAGAATGATTAACGTTCTTGGTTTTAACAGTTTGAACTTTCTTGAGCTTCAATAATCATTCTGGAGTTCCCGTTTTAAATGTTCTGTATTTCCTTTGTTCTTGTCTTGTCATATACCCAGTTTGATCAAGTTTTCTTGACATTTGAATTTTGGAATTCTTAGGTCGTCATGACTTTTGTCCATCTTTGAACCCTTTGATCTTTGTGATCAAGTACCGTTTTTTAGTCTGGATAATTCGTACTTGTTCCTTGCCGTGTACTTATTAGATATGAAAGATTTCCAGAGCAAACTTTTTATCACATGGATAGAAAAGATTTGACCAACTTGCTGTGATGGATAATTCGGTGAAGCTGAAGATCATTCTCTGTTTATGATGCAGAATGATCTTGTTGTTGTCTTTTCTTGTATTTGCTTGATTATGCTCTTAATTAAATCCACTCAAGAACACAAGTTAAATTAACATAACATTTAGAATCATAATTAACATTCTTAATTAACCTTTGTTTATTTTCATCAAAACTTTAAAATAGAGAGTTTGTCTCAACAATCTCCCCCTTTTTGATGATGACAAACATGTTAATTTAGATTTTAATTTGATTCTAATATAAAGAGCTGTAACCGCTCCCCCTCAATTTGTGCATTTGATATTTCAACATAAAATAAAATATTTGAATGCAATCAGAAAGAGTTTCATTAAAGATAACAAAAGTTCATTAATTTTGGCAAAGATACATCAAAAGTGGCAGAAATACAAAATGAGAGCAGTGACAAAATAAATGAAAATCTAACTTAATTCTCCCCCTTTGTCATACAAAAAGACATAAGTGTTAGACCTAAGATGCTAGGGAGGGAGAAGATCCTTCGGAGGAGGAGGATTTTCCAGCAGGAGGGATCTGAGAGGGAGGGGGCACCGGATGAGGAGGCGGAGGTGGAATTCCCAGCTTGGGAGCAAGATGATCAGCCATCCAAGTTCTGAGTAGAGCAGTCTCTTGATCATGCTGAATCTGTCTTGCCATGATGATCTGGAGAGCGGCCATGATATCAGAGTTTGAGGGTGCAACTAAGGTGT
>NC_021163.2:46491943-46502168 GCF_000331145.2 Cicer arietinum | reverse complement strand
CGAGTGTATAGTGGTGGAAGAAAGGTAGACAGAGGCATGAGATTTAGAACTTCTTGACTGTTTTGAGGAGATGGAGAGGCGGAAGATGAGTGTGGTGGTGAAGGGCGAGGTGGTGGAGAGGGAGAACGCTCTCTGGATTGGTATGAGGACGATGAAGAGGGTGGTGTACAGAGAGAGGCATTTTTTCGTGCAGACTGTTTGGTTCGAGCCATTGTTGTTTTTTGGGAGGAAGATGATGAAGAAGATGAACAGTGAACGTGATTTAGAGAAAGAGAGAGATGATTCCAGCTTTTGGGGAAAAGGAGGTGGGAAGAGGAGCAGTTTCCTGACTTGAGTGGATAGAGAGAAAAAGGTGGAGTAATGATGAGTTTGTACCTAGGAAAATGGGAAAAGCATTTTGGGGGATTGGAGAGAGTATGTGTCAGCATGCTAACACCAGACACAAGGGCACGTGTAATAAATGCCAAGATTTCCCTTTTTACTTTTGAGAGGGAAAAGCAGACTGTTGCTTTTTCCAGAACGGAGAATGATGAATCGCGAAACGGAGACTGATAAACGATCTCCGTTTTCTGCAGAAGCAGATTTCAACCAGAATTTTCTGGATTTTTCATGATTCTCAGTTTTTCCTTGATTGAATTAAAACTATCCTCCACAAGAGGCTTAGTGAAAATGTCAGCAAGTTGATTTTGAGTATCAACGAAGATTAATTCAACGTCTTTCTTATTGACATGATCACGAATGAAATGATGTTTTATTTCAATATGCTTTGATCTAGAATGCTGAATAGGATTTTTAGACAGATTTATAGCACTTGTATTATCACAATAAATTGGAATATTGGAATAGCTTACAGAGTAATCTTGAAGTTGGTTCTTGATCCACAAAACTTGTGAACAGCAGTTTGCAGCTGACACATATTCAGCCTCAGTTGTGGATAGTGCTATGGTGTTCTGTTTTCTGCATGACCAACTGATTAATGCTTCACCTAGGAACTGACATGCTCCACTTGTGCTTTTTCTTTCAACTTTGTCTCCAGCATAATCAGCATCACAGTATGCTATAATATCAAAATGGGAACCTTTTCTATACCAAAGACCAAGATTAGTTGTTCCAACGAGATATCTAAATATGCGTTTAACAGCAGTTAAGTGGGATTCTTTTGGCGCTGATTGAAATCGAGCACATAATCCTACTGCAAACACAATATCTGGTCTGCTAGCAGTTAGATATAGCAGAGAACCGATCATTCCACGATATTCTTTTTCAGAGACAGATTTGCCATTTTCATCTTTTTCTAAGGAAGTGGATGGATGCATGGGAGTTGTCATAATTTTTGACTCATTCATTTTATATTTGATCAACAGATCTTTGATATATTTTTCTTGACAAACAAAAATGCCTTTTTCGTATTGTTTGATTTGTAAACCAAGAAAATATCTTAATTCCCCCATCATGCTCATTTCAAATTCACTTTGCATAAGTTTTGAGAAATCTTCACATAGTTTTTCATTTGTTGATCCAAAAATGATATCATCCACATATACTTGAACAATGAGTAATTCATTTCCTTCAGTTTTCTTAAATAAGGTAGTATCGATTTTTCCTCTTTGAAAATTGTTCTCGATCAGAAATGAACTCAGTCTTTCGTACCATGCCCTTGGTGCTTGTTTTAAGCCATAAAGAGCTTTGGTAAGTTTGAAAACATGATTTGGTTTTGCTTGGTTTTCAAAACCTGGGGGCTGTTTTACATACACTTGTTCATTTAAAAAACCATTTAAGAAAGCACTTTTCACATCCATTTGAAACAGTTTGATGAGTTTATGAGATGCATATGCAAGAAGTATTCGAATAGCTTCTAACCTTGCAACTGGAGCAAAAGTTTCATCATAGTCTATACCTTCTTGTTGATTGTAGCCTTGAGCTACTAATCTTGCTTTGTTTCTCACGACCTTACCTTCTTCATCAAGCTTGTTTCTGAATACCCATCGAGTGCCAATAACAGTTTGATCTAAAGGATCTGGTACTAGAGTCCAAACTTCATTTTTCTCAAACTGTAGAAGTTCTTCCTTCATGGCGTTAATCCAAGATTGATCAGTAATAGCATCTTTGATTGACTTTGGTTCAATCTGAGATATCATTGCCATGCTGTCGTCATCATTTTTGAATGATCTTCTGGTTCGGATTCCATCAGCTGTGTCTCCAATGATCTGAGTTTGAGGATGATCTCCAATGGTTTTCCAGCTTTTTGGTGGAGAATGAAACGGAGATTGTTTATCAATCTCTGTTTTCTGCAGACTTGTTTCCTGCTGTGTTTCATTTTGAGTTTCTTCTTCCTCATCCTTTTTACTTATATCTAGATCATCAAACTCATCAAACAATATATGCATACTAATTTCAACAACATTAGTTCTTAAATTGAACACTCTATAACCTTTAGATTCGGTTGAGTATCCAAGAAAGATCGCTTTATCGGATTTTGCATCAAATTTTCCAATAGGATCTTTGTTGTTTAGTATGTAACAGTAACAACCAAAAATATGAAAGTAAGAAATGTTTGGTTTTCTGTTTTTCCAGATTTCGTATGGAGTTTTGTTGATGATTTTTCTGATAGATACACGATTCAAGATATAGCAAGAAGTGTTTATGGCTTCTGCCCAAAAATACCTTTCAACATTTGATTCTTCTAAAATAGTTCTTGCCATTTCTTGTAGTGTTCTATTCTTTCTTTCAACAACTCCATTTTGTTGTGGAGTTCTTGCACATGAAAGATTGTGAGATATACCAAGTTCATCAAAAAAGCTTTTGAATGAGGCATTTATGAATTCTCCTCCATGATCACTCCTTACAGAGATGATGCTGGAGTCCTTTTCATTCTGCACCTTTTTACAAAATGTTTTAAATGATTCAAATGCATCATCTTTTTGTTTTAAAAACAGAACCCATGTAAATCTTGAGAAATCATCAACAATAACAAAACCATATTTCATTCCTCCTAGACTTGTTGTTTTGACAGGCCCGAATAAATCTATGTGAAGTAGTTCAAGAGTTCTATTTGTTGATACAAAATCTTTTGTATGAAAGCTGCTCTTGACTTGCTTACCTTTTGCACAAGCTTCACAGATTTTGTCTTTCTCAAAATTAAGTTTTGGTAAACCTCTAACAAGATCAAGTTTGGAGATTTTTGAAATAGTTTTCATGCTGATATGTCCAGCCCTTTTATGCCAGATCCATTTATCTTTATTGATTGATATAAAGCATGATTCATCAGGTAATTCATCCAAATATATCACATATAAATTTTTCTTTCGCTTACCAGAGAACATAATTTTTCCAGTTTTGGCCTTCTTGATTTCACATACCTTTGGCTTGAAAGTGACTTCGCATCCATTGTCGCATAACTGACTTATGCTTAATAGATTGTGTTTCAATCCTTCCACGTATTGGACATCATTTATTTGAGCAGAGTTTGTCTTACCAATTGTTCCATTTCCCTTAATTTGAGCTTGATCATCATTTCCAAATGTGACCGAACCACCATCCTTCTTGCTGAAGGTTATGAAACAATTTCTATCTCCTGTCATGTGCCTTGAACAGCCACTGTCCAAGAACCAAGGCTTTCTCTTTGTATTTTGAAAACCAACCTGCAGGTGATATCATTCCAGTTTTAGGTACCCACTTTGTTTTGGGTCCTTGAGAGTTAGTTTTTAAGTGGTATATCATTCTCGTTTTGGAAACAGTTGTGTTGTTTGTTGATTTTGAAATGGGTTTAGCAATATATGATTTAGGAGAGTTGAACTTTGGTTTAACAGATTTTTTGAAACGTTCAACTTGTAACTTTGAACTTTCTCCGTTTGGGGAACAAACTGGAGAACATTCTCCGTTTTGCTGTTTTTTTGAAACAATCTTGACAGGATGATTCTCATGTTTAAAAAGCTTTTTCTTTTTGATTTTTTCATCCCTTTTCCTGAAGTAGCATGCAAACTCTAGATGTCCAAGTTTTCTACAGTATGAGCATCTAGTCTTGCATTTTTCTTCCTTTCTTTCTGGGACAAAGAAGTTTTCATAAAGTTTGGTTTTTTGAGTTTGATTGAAACCAAGACCAGCTTTATCAAAAATTCCTATTTGAGATCCCATGATGTTATGAAAAGTTTCAGTGGCTTTAATGAAGTTCAGTAAATCAGTTTTGAGAAGTTCATTTTCATTTTTGAGTTGAACGTTCTCCGTTTGTAGCGCAGAATGTTCTTGACATTCTTCACTTTCAAAAACTCTTGTTTCTTTCAATTCTTGAATCATCTTTTTTAACAAATTATTTTCAGTTTGATTTCTTTCCTTCTCTTCTTTCTCTTTATAAAACTGTTCTTTCAGAGAACTACATTTTTGAATAAGGAGATTTGAGTCATTTAGCAAGTTATCAAATTCATTTCCCATTTGTTGACATAAATGACATGGTTCAGAATTCATTACCTCATCTTCCTCTGTTTTTGCCATCAAGCATATGTTGGCTTCTTCTTCCTCTTCTTCTGTTTCTGATTCCTCTGAATCATCCCATGTTGCCATCATTGATTTCTTTTTGAAGGGAAATCGTTTTGGTGGATTTTTGTTTGATGGACATTCTGCCTTGTAATGTCCCAATTTGTTGCATCCAAAGCATGTGACTTGACTCTTGTCAATCTCTGTTTTAGGATTTCTGTTTTGAAATCCCTTTTTGATTTGATCTCTTCTTCTCATCATTCTTTGAATTCTTCTAGTGAGAAGCGCGATTTCATCAGCATCTCCTTGTTCATTCTCTTCTGATTCCTCTTCAACTGGAACTGTGATTTTTTCTTGAGAGACTTTCAGTGCTATTGCCTTTCCTTTCTTGACTGGTTTGTCTTCTTGCAATACTATCTCATGAGCTCTTAGAGTTCCAATTAGTTCTTCCAGAGGCAGTGACTCAAGGTTCTTGGCTTGGCTTATAGCTGTCACCATTGGTCTCCAAATGATTGGGAGACACCTCATGATTTTTCTTACTCTTTCTTGCACAGTATAGGCTTTGCCAAGAGAGCGCATTTCATTTACTATTGTGGTGAATCTTGAGTACATTTCATCAATGGTTTCTCCTTCTTGCATTTCGAACAATTCGAATTTCCTTATACCAATGTCTATCCTTGTTTCTTTGACATGGCTTGTTCCTTCATGATGAGTTTGCAATGTATCCCAGACTTCTTTTGCAGTTGTGCATTCATCTACCCTTTCACTTTCTTCCCTGCTTAAAGCACATGATAAGAATAATTGAGCTTTAGAGTTTAGAAGTACCTTAGCTTTATCTTCTGCTGTCCAATCTGCTTCCTTTTTTAGAGCAGAATTCGAGTCATCTTGATCAACCCTTGGTGTGCAATCTCCATCTGTAATGATGCGCCACATTCCTGTGTCTTGAGATTTTAAGAACAACTGCATTTTGTTTTTCCAAAAATAATAGTCTGATCCATCAAAGAATGGAGGTCGATTTGAGGATCCTCCTTCAACAATGTATTTTGCTTTCGACATTCTTCTAGATCTTTTCTCTAACACTTGTTAGGTGTTTTTGAACTTTTTAGAGACCGAGCTCTGATGCCAATTGAAGTAACAATGTCGATTTACAAGAAAGGGGGGTTTGAATTGTAAATATGCCTTTTAAAAATTCCTGTTAAAACTTAAGAAAATAACTCAAGAATGATCTTGGTTATAAAACAGAAAACGGAGAACGTTCTTGGTTTATGTTATAAAACAGAGAACGTTCTTTAATTAGCAGAAAATTAGTTTATACTTTATATCAAATGATTAGTGCAGTATAATAAAGAAGGAGAAAGTAAATAGAATACCACACAAAGATTTATCCTGGTTCACCCAACGTGGGTTACGTCCAGTCCTCACACTGTGAGATTTTCCACTAAGTGTTTAAAATGAAGAACCTTCTTAATCTTACAACACCTAGAATAAATCAACCTTGATCTATTTCTTTCTTAATTACTTTCCACCCAGAAAGCAATCACAACACCTATCTAACCTTGATAGGAAGCAATCTTAAACAAACTATAAAGAAACTCTTATAGTTTGAGTTTTTACAAATGATTGAATTTGACAGAATCTGATATTGCTCAACTCTTGTTTGAGAATAGATTCTTTACAGAGAATTTAATGACAATTTTGAAGCTGGTATGTGTGTTAGTAGCAGTAACAGTTTTGTGAATTGTAGAAAGTGATGTTGCCTCTGTTTTTGCAGAATTTCAAGCTTAAGTGTGATTGTATAATGTTGATTACTTAGCACTTGAATTTCTTACTGAGAACTGAGATAATGGCCTTCTATTTATAGGCTGGAGATGTACGAAATAGCTGTTTTTTGATTGAACCATTATATTTAGAATAAAAATAATCCTTCTTTGAAAATAGCTTTTTGACTTTTAATGGTTTAGCATTTAAAGCATCTCAGTCCTTTCTTTGACGTTTCTTCATTGATCTGGGATGGTACATTATCTGCTTTGAGTCTTGAGTGTAGCTAGAAAAGGTTGGAGATGATTAGGAACGATTTGCAGACTGAAACAGAGAGAATGCAAAGCTGCTGTTGATGTGCAGAAAACGGAGAATGATTAACGTTCTTGGTTTTAACAGTTTGAACTTTCTTGAGCTTCAATAATCATTCTGGAGTTCCCGTTTTAAATGTTCTGTATTTCCTTTGTTCTTGTCTTGTCATATACCCAGTTTGATCAAGTTTTCTTGACATTTGAATTTTGGAATTCTTAGGTCGTCATGACTTTTGTCCATCTTTGAACCCTTTGATCTTTGTGATCAAGTATCCTTTTTTAGTCTGGATTATTCGTACTTGTTCATTGTCGTGTACTTATTAGATATGAAAGATTTCCAGAGCAAACTTTTTATCACATGGATAGAAAAGATTTGACCAACTTGCTGTGATGGATAATTCGGTGAAGCTGAAGATCATTCTCTGTTTATGATGCAGAATGATCTTGTTGTTGTCTTTTCTTGTATTTGCTTGATTCTGCTCTTAATTAAATCCACTCAAGAACACAAGTTAAATTAAGATAACATTTAGAATCATAATTAACATTCTTAATTAACCTTTGTTTATTTTCATCAAAACTTTAAAATAGAGAGTTTGTCTCAACAATTAGTCCCTGTAGGTTGTCATTAGTTTGTTAGTTGTTAGCTGTATTTCAGTTTAGTTAGTTATATATTGTACCTAATTGTTAGTTTGGGTTCCATATATATAAACTCACTCTCTTGTATTTTGATTGATTCCAATAATACTAATCACGATGTTATTCAATAAAGTTTCCTCTTTCATTACCAAGTAAAATGGTATCAGATTAAACAAGTTTTTCATGCTTTCGTTCCTCTTTTTGCATTTTCCCCTAAATTCACCTTTTCCAAACTCTAATCCTTTCAATTCCTCATATTGTTTCTCATGGAGATTGACAACGATGATTCCTCTTTTGATTCCGATCAAAAAGACTCCACCAAATCAAAAGATGCCTCTTTGAATCCACTGAACCCTTATTACCTCACCTCGTCGCTATTTTGGTCGTCCCACCGTTGAACGATTGGAACTACTATAATTGGAGTCGAGTAATGAAAGGTGCACTTTCATCGAAGAACAAGATTTGGTTCATCAACAATTCACTTCCACAACCTTCTTCTTCACATCTCGATCATGATCTTTAGGATTGTGCCAACAACATGGTGATTTCTTGGATCACCAGGACTTTATTACCACATATTTCACCGAGCACCATTTGCATTGACTCTACCTTTGATCTATGGCGTGATTTGCATGATAGGTTCACCAAAAGTAATCATTTACGTCTTTCCGATCTTCTCTATGATCTTCACTCAATTAAACTAGGAGATCACAATTTGTCAACTTTCTTTACCGATCTTAAGATTCTTCGGGATGAACTCGAAGATTTGCGCCCAACACCTTCGTGTACTTGCCTTATTCCCGGCACATGCCAACTTAACATCACTTTTTGAAGCTTCAAAGATGAAAAATGTGTTACTTGTTTCCTCAAAGAATTGAATGAAATTATTCCAATGTTCGCACTCAAACTCTTCTCATGGAGAAATTACCTTCCACTAGCAAGGTATATTCTATGGTTGCTCAACAAGAACCTGCATTCAATCCTTATCCTCTCGATTTTGCTGTTTTTAGTGTGAATTCTGGAAATAACAATTTTCGTAATACACAACAAGATGGACGTGGTAGAGGACGTGATCAACCAAAGTCTCAACTGTTCTGCACCAATTGCCATAAAACCAATCACACAATGGATTCTTGCTACTTCAAATATGGTTTTCGACATCCTAATCCATTTCCTACTCTTGACACCAAGTCTACTCCACTGTCCAATTCAATTCCAGAAGACAACTCTCTTTCAATTTCAAAGGAAGATTATTATTACTGGGTTAGTCTTCTTCAATCATCAAAAAAGGAGACCTTAACCACTTCTTCAACACAAAATCAATCTACTAAAGCAACCAATACCCACTTGATTTCTAGTGTTTCTAATACAGGTTCTATTTATCATAATTGTTTTATTTGGATTTTAGATATGGGTGCTTCTGATCATGTTTCTCCTTTCATTCAATGTTTTTCCAAAATTGAAAGGATAAAACTTGTTTTCATCACTTTCCCAAATGGAAACACGCTTCTTGCACATTTTTCTGGTTCTATTTACTTTGATAAATCTCTATTTCTGAATGATGTTCTTTACATACCACAGTTTCAATTCAATTTAATTTATGTTCCCAAGTTAACTACTGATTTTTTGTAAAAAAATTTGCAGTCTTCAGGATTCACCCACCTTGAAGATGATTGGGATTATGGAGCATCTTAACAATGTTTATATTCTCAAAAGAGTTCATGTTGTTCTATCAACTGATGTTTCTTTTGATGACACTACTGCTTCTTGTAATAAACATGTTTTAAGCTTGAAGTTTGATTCATTTGATATATGGCACTTAAGATTAGGCCATCCCTCTATTTATGTATTGACTCATATGTGTAAACAATTTCCTTATATTTCAATAAATAATAATGTGATTTGTGATTTTTATCATTTAGGTAAATTTTCTAGACTCTCTTTTCCCTTAAGTTCTAGTCAATCTTTACATGCTTCTGATTTAACCCATACTGATATTTGGGTCCTATTAGTGACATTTTAATTGATGGTTATAAATATTTTTAACAATTTTTTATGATCACGCAAGGTTTTCTAGGATTTTTTTTATGCAATCCAAGTCAGGAGCTAGGCCTAAACTACAGAACTTCTTAAATTTTGTTTCAACATAATTTTCTGCAAAAGTAAAAATCATATGAAGTGATAATGGTGTTGAGTTTAATATGCCTCAGTTTTATTCTGACATGAGAATCTTGCATCAAACTTCTTGAGACGAGACTCCTCAACAAAATTGTATTGTTGAGAGAAAACATAGACATTTATTGAATGTCACTAGTGTTGATTATTATGACCTCGAAATAATCAGAATATATCAGTCTTTAACAAATTAAAGTAATATAGAAAATCGAATACGTCTAGCATACAAATAAGATCGAACATACAATCATACGATGCAAGATTTATTCAGATTCATACACACAACGGAAATATAATGCGACATACAAGATTAACAATTAAAAGTAAAAGGATAAGGGATAGAATGCACCAAGGTTTATCCTGGTTCAGTTGTCAACGAGACAACCTACATCCAGTCCTGACAATCCAACTGGATTTCAGCTTTTCTCCAATAGAAAGAATTGTGACTTGTTTACAGATTGTCCAGTTTCCTCGAAACCTATCTATCTAACACAATCTCTTTCCTATTGCTTAACCCCTTGATCCTTGCAGTCACTCAGCAGACTCACACAAAATCAAGTCAAGCTCCTTCTTGATGAGGCCTCTCACCCAAGAAGATAGCCACCAGTTTCTAGCTAGATTTTTCGCAGTCGTTTCTTTACAAAGAATTTATTACAAGCAAAATAAAAGAAGTACAAAAAGTGTCTTCAATCTTGATCAATGTATCTCTCACGAATCTGGTTATTCAATGATTGTTTATGAGAACATTGTCTTTTCTCTCAAGAATACTTTTTCAGCTCTCTTAATGATTATGGATAATCTTTTTGGCTTTGATCTGAAAAAGCAATATCAGAATGTTAACAATATGTTCTTAAGAGTTCTTCAGTATTCTGAAG
>NC_021163.2:46454016-46491549 GCF_000331145.2 Cicer arietinum | reverse complement strand
ATCACACCAATCGATTACTTAATCGATTTACTAAGTCTCATAATCGATTTACAAATATACAGAATCGATTTGGCCGCAAACTGAAAGTTCACTGTGATTTCAAAAAGTTTTTTTCAATCGATTTGCCAATCGATTGTGTTCAAGTCAGTGACTTAGCTATTTTCATGTTAATCGAAGTGCCAATCGATTTGGTATTATTTGCCTGAAAAGTTCTTACCAGATGTTTAGTTCAATCGATTTCCCAATCGATTAAAACCAAACTTAACATGATTGAAATTTTCACAATAGATTGTCCAATCGATTGTGTTTGTCACAGGTCAAGTTATTTTTCAAGTATTACCTAAGCAATCAATTTGCCAATCGATTACCCTAGAAATTGGATTGTCACTGTGACTTGTCCAATCGATTTCCCAATCGATTTGTTTTAATCAGTTTTATTTTGTGATGTGTACAATCGATTTGCCAATCGATTAGCCTGTAAAACAGGTTGCCACTGACTTGTGCAATTTTCATTTCTAATTATGCCAGTCGATTGCCTAATCGATTATACAATCACAAACAGTTAGATTCCTTACAACCTTTTTTATGAAATCGATTTCCCAATCGATTTACTTAGTGAATATTCAACTTTTGTTGATTTCTTGAGTTCCAAGCAATTTGTCTCAAGTGTGTAGGGTTGAGTTGTTGTTCCTGAAATCTTGCTCAATTAAAATGTTAGATTTATCATATGATGTATGAACATTGTATGTTTGTTAATTATGTCAAAATTAGGATTAAAAGGACTAAAGTCCAACAACTAGAAATTTACTTTTTCATTCAAAGCTTCCCAATTTTTTTGGGTCTTTTTCCTTATGCCATGCCGCATTTCTCATCAATAGATTAATTACCCCTGTTTTGAAGTTCAGATACCTTTTGAATTGCTTTATAACATGTCACCCACTTTTATTGATTTCAAGGCTTTTGGTTGCTTGTCTTTTTCCTCTACCTTACTTAATCAAAGATCCATACTAGACCTCAGGCTCGAAAATGTATTTTTATTCGTTTTAAGTTGGGTACTAAGTCTATATTTGATTTGATTTACATACCCGCAATATTTTTACTTCAATAAATTCTGTTTTTTATGAACATATATTTCCTTATATCTCTCTTCATTCTTCTACTATTGATACTTTTTCTTATGATTTTAATAATCCTGATTCTCTAAGTTTTGAAGTTGTTTTCCTTTATAGTAATGTTAGTCACCATGCAAGACACTCATGTGTGCAACATTCTCCTATCCATAATAATGATAGTCTTAGTGATTCTCCTATCCACAATAATATGGACATTGTTTGCCACCAGTCATGCTTCTGCCAGTGCAGGCCATTCTCCTATAAGAAAAACTTCAAGACCTAAAAAATGACATGCTTACCTGCAGGATTCTCAATGCAATGTTGTTGTAACAGATACAATGGCCAACCCTTTATATCCCATTTCTTTTGTTTTGTCTTACAATAGTTTATCTGTTACAACAACATTGCATTGAGAATCATGCATTGGCTGTTAAGAGCCTACTACTTATAAGCAGGCTATTAAACATCCATTTTGAGTTACTGCAATGGAATCTGAAATTGCAACACTCAATCAGAATAAAACTTAGATTTTAACACCTCTCTCACATGGTAAGAAACACACTGGGTGTAAATGGATATATAAGGTAAAGTACAAAGCCGATGGTTCCATAGAAAGATATAAAACACATTTAGTAGCTAAGGATTTTACTCAAATCAAATGTATTGATTATTTTGACACATATTCTCCTGTTGCAAAACTCAATACGATAAGATTACTCTTTTCTATTGCATCATCTCAACGTTGGCATACTCATCAACTCTATGTCAATAATGCATTCTTACATGGTAATTTAGATGAAGAAGTTTACATACAATTACCTCCAGGTATCTCTAGCTCTAAACCTAACCATGTATGCAAATTATTAAAATCTTTGTATGATTTAAAATAGTTTATTTGTTAGTGGTTTGCCAAACTATCATATGCTTTACATTTTGTAGGCTACTACCAATCTGCATCTAATCATTCCTTATTTATTAAGGCATATAATAACACACCGCCTTACTGATTTACGTTGATGACATTATAGTTGCAAGTACTGATGATGTTGTAGAAATCCAATCTGAAAAGGCTTTTCTTCAACCTTGCTTTTCTAAAGAATGTTAAACTTAATGCTACCACAAATTGCAAATCCATACACATATAAGCTATTCATTAAATATGGTTGTCTAATTATAGCACAAATTGTAGATTAATTGATTAGCCAACGTTTTTTTAGAAAACACAACTTGCTTTTTTTTCATTGTTGGCCCAAAGATCAAATATTATAATATCAGCTTGATTCAGCCCTAGTATAGGTGGTTTTCGTTGCCATTTTACCCGATGTTAATTAAACAACTTTTAGGTTTCCCTTTGACCATTCCTTTGAACCCTAACTCACTTTTGTTCCCCCAAATTCTAATAAATCATTTTACAGACTAAGATTGTCCAAACATTAAGTTTAGGACTTGGAGCAGCATCTATCGTCTTGGCTTTTGCTAATTTATAGGCATACGGGGAAAGATGAAAATCATTATCTTTATTATTTGAAAAATACTAACAAGTGTCCCAAATACTCTTTATTAAGAAATGAAAAACAAGTAGCCTTAGGATATTATTTATATAAATTTAGAAATTGGTGATTAAAATAATGGGATTTTACTTAACTCTCCTTTAGACCTTGCACCATTTATGATTTGTATGTGATAATTGACAATGGATATGTGTGAAGTTATGATCTCGATTGATGATTAAATTTTCAAATTTTCAAATTGTTAGAATATTAGAAAATATCTTATAATATCTTTTATATTATATTAGAGCATCTTAAATTATTTCTTATGATCAATTTATAATCATAGAGATATCTTAGAATATGTCTTATTATTATTATGATTTATTCCTTATTTAGGATTGAGTCTATGTTTCTCTATAAATAGATATTAGTATTGAGTCTTTTGTAATCAAGTCAGCATTAAGCTATTATCAATAATATTCAAACCCTTATTATTTTCTTTTCTCCTTTTCTCTAAAATCCCACAACTTCAACATGGTATCTAGAGCCTATTTCGATCCTCCTTGAACGATCCCGCCTCTATTCCACTGCCGAGTTCCCAACAATTAGGAACTATAATCATAGTTTCTCTTTTCTAACATTCCAACATTTGGTGAGTTTTTTTTCTCGATAAACCATGTCCCAATTCCGATTTACCCCTTCTTTGTAGCTTTTCGTTTATTTTCAGAAGATCAGTCGCAATATTGTTCATCGCGCAGTACTTGCGGAAAAAAAAAATTATAGGGTTCTATATACCTTTCCACAACCCATTAGGGTTTGGCTCTCCAACCAACTGAGCTAAAAAGGTAATAGCGCACAACGCTAGAAAGAACACTGGGATGGTAAAGTTTACTTTGAGAATCATTATTATTTGCATGGTTATTGGGGGATTTTGGTTGATCGTTATGAAGAGATGATTGAGAATTATCATCCTGTTTTTTGTGATCATAGGTGGCTACTTGTGACTCATTTTGTGGGGTGTAAACCATGTGGAAAATTTGGAGATTACCCTGTTGAAAGATGTTTGAAACAAATGGATTGTGCTTATAATTTTCGGGATAATAAGATATTGCAGATGTATGATTTTACTCACAAGTCACTTGCTAGTAGAAGGGATCGGATTTTTGGTGGAGGAAACTCTCTAGCCTTTGTTGTGGCAGCTGTTGCAGCCCTTATGAGTGGGCTCTTAGCTGACAGGTTTGGAAGATTTGCAATTCAACTGATGAGATTCTTCTTGGTGCACAATTATTCTCTCTTCGATGGTTCCAGATCTGCCCTTACTCTCCAATTTTGATCAACGAAAATATGTGTCATTGTTAAAACAACCGTTATCTCTCATGTTTTGGACGCATTTTCTTATTACGTTGGTTGATCATGACTTCGTTTCGTTAGAGTCGCGCTGCTTCTTCTTCGGTGTTTGTCATGCAATTTAGTTCTGACTAATATATTATAACAGTGGCTTTTATTCCCACCGACAATTATTTCAGTGGTGTTCCTTTTTCCACATATGAATTATATTAGTGATGACTTTTTCCGTTAGTGGTTATTCTAACGGTGTCTTTTATTTTCATGACTTACTTTACCTTGACAATTTGTCCCATGTGCACACTGGCCTTGCCTTTCTCTCCTTGAAGCACAACTCTCTCTCCTTGAATCATATTCAAGTTTAAATATTTTGAGTTTCCATTATTATTGGTTTGAAGCTTCCAAATGCAGTTTTTTAGAAGAACGGAACTTGCTTTGTTCAACTGCCTGCCATAAATTTCTCTCAGGCTGATGATCAATCAGACTATCTAGCTAGGCTATATTTATAGCAATTCTCTCCGACTTCACATGCATCCCTTAGTTGCCTCTCAATCTTTTTAATTATTTTGTGGAGCAAAACATTGTTTTCTTGTAGCAAGCTAAAGCTTAGTAAGCTTTAGCTTGAGGGGGAGTGTTAGAATATTAGAAAATATCTTATAATATCTTTTATATTATATTAGAGTATCTTAAATTATTTCTTAGGATCAATTTATAATCATAGAAATATCTTAGAATATGTCTCATTATTATTATGATTTATTCCTTATTTAGGATTGAGTCTATATTTCTCAATAAATAGAGATTAGTATCGAGTCTTTTTTAATCAAATCAGCATTAAGCTATTATCAATAATATTCAAACCCTTATTATTTTCTCTTCTCCTTTTCTCTAAAATCCCATTTTGATATTGATTCTCAATTATCATGAGAATTTAAAAATACATGTGAATGAGTAAATAATTCCAAAAAAATATTAAAGACTATTTACTAAATAACTCACATTAAATACAGATAAATGGAATATTACAGATTTGAATTCACTTCCACATATCAAACGTTTATGCAGTTTTTTATGATCTTAGTTATACTGATAGGACATGACACATCATAAAAATACTAAAATTGATTAAAAAATTAAGTTCCGCAAATATCATAATTTGAGACAAGAAAATATGGGATAACTATTAACACCTAAATTTTTTACTACAACATGAAGATTTAACGAGAACTTTCTTTGGATGTATATATTATCCATACACATTTTACCGTTCGAAAATTAATTTCTGGAAAATACTTTGTCCAAATATAATATTGTGGAATATTTAAGTGCACTAGCAAAAACCTATGATAGAAATAGATCAAACTTAAACAGACTTTGAATTTTTTTTTAATAGAACAAAGCTATTTATACAAACTTAGCCTATTTGTTGCAAAGAATTGTACACCAAACGTACACGAGAATTTTCTCACTTTTTTCAAATCTTCTTTTTTTTGTTTTACTTCATTTTCACTTTTGCAAGCCTGATCTTAGATGAAAGAAAAGAGCCATTTGATGGTTCAGAGAAGCACCAGTGACCAGGGACTAAAATGAGATAGTAAGTCTTTTGGAAATTTATAATTTCAATATTTCACAGCAATGACAGCTACATAAGAAAAGTTTCAGGGCCTTGATAAATCAAGAAAAAAATCTACCCTTTATAAAAATATTAAGAATATTAGAATATACATTCAAACATTTTAACATTGATCTTATTCTTCTGTCAGCTTCATTTGCCTCTCCGGCGATTTCTTGTTGCTGCACAATTTGAACAGTACCATTTTCCTTTTGGTTGTTCTTTAAGGCCAACACAACCAAAATGAAACCACTCTATTTTGCACTGTAATTTATAGATAGCATCAAAGTATGCATTGAATGTAGGTACAATGGATATAAATATAAGAAAAGAAAAGAGTAAAAGTAAAAACATACATCAGGGTTATCGCAGGCAACCATTTCTCCATAGCTAACTTGGTTGCAAAAGCAGTATGTAGGTTCATTTGGATCAACTGGTAAATCTAAATCCATGCCAGTAGGGTTTGCAGATGTGGCTAGTGCTTCTGCTGCAGCTGCCGCTGCTGTTGCGACAGATGCTGTTTGAGTTTGGCGTGTTCTGAAGCAGTTTTAAATTCAGACAATATGCATCAGATTGAAAATTTTCTTTAATTTAAACTTTTGCTTTGTAAGTAGTACTTGAGGATGTACTTTACATATCCTCAACTAATTGGAATAATTTGAGGTTTCACATGGATACATATCTCTAAGACTGATATGACTATAAGATATTCAAACAACAATGTACAACAAAGCACCATGCAGTTGTGTCAAATATCAAACGAATGCAGGTAGTATTTGACAGCATAGTCAACTCAAGAGAAACAACAACTTCAACCTCAAATGATACACATATTTCCTAAGATCCATAGTAACCTGAAGAAGCACTAACTGATGATAGTGCCATCTTAGAAGTGTATATAGGAGGAAAGGCAAAAGAAGCGGAGAGGGGGCCAAGAAAGGAGAGAGAATGATAATTTAGCTGTCAGGGGTCTGAAGAGATTCCAGGCGGTTGAGAGAAGGTTGGGTTTGCATAGGAGACCTTTTCTCTCTGCCATTTGCTGCTTTCTTTATTCCATTCCATTGATCATCTTGCAAGGAGTTTGTCTTCATTCCATAGCATTGTAGTTGGTTTCTTATTCATTCATATCTCAGATTGTAGGAAAGGAATTAATTCAATTCATGCCAAGTGAATTTCGATAACATTTCTGTTCATCTATTTTCTGAGTTTCTGGTTCTGCCAACTGAAGATAACTACTGTCTACTTCTAGATAATCCCTCTCATGTCAACTAATATATTACATAACAGAACACATAGAGGCATGGATCAAGTATCAGTATTTAGGGAATAGACAGTTGAGAGAACAAAGATAATAATCGCAAAATGGTAAATGATAAGCTATAGAAAATGAATCACAGATACTCCAAAAAGTGTTACATACTTTTTTCTGCCTCCTCGACCGCCTTCGTTACCCTTTCCGGATTTTGTATTACCATCAGGAATTGAAGCAGGCACTCCAGTTATTGCAGCATTTTCTCTTTCTGTCATAAATAACAAAAATATTGGGCTTTGTTCAAACAGATGAGGCGATTCAGTTGTCGCCGATTACAATATGATTCAACCTTTTCAAAAGACTATCAACAACATTTACAGATCAAGTGCACAAAAAGGTAGAAAGTGCAATACCGCGCCGAAGCTCTTCATCAAACTTTTTCAGATATTGGTCAAGTTGTTGTATGTGAGTATCTACCTGCAATAAAATCATGAAACGTAATTACAAAATCCAGAAACAAGCCATCAACTGTTTGCAAGTATATTCTATTTGTAGAATTTGTGATTTATGTATTTCTGTGTGTCTAAAACAGAGCACAATTCACTTGTATTTATAATGTAACTACAATAAATACAATGAGTGCTAAACCAATGTGATTGTTGAACCTACTCCTAATCACCTATTTTGTGCAGGTAAGGATATAAACACGTGAGTAATGAATATTAACATGTAATGTGACTAATTCTAACACTCCAACTTTATGTTGAAACATTGCATGTAGAGCTAAGTATATTAACATAAATATACTCGCAATGCTAAAACATCATGAGTATATTTTGTTCATTAACCAAATTCATGTTACCAAACAACAGTACTATTTAGCATGTCAGTATAAAATTAAACCATATAGGATCCATGTTTGTAGTGATATTTTATAGACAATAAAACACCATAGTGTAATAAAACGCACGCAAAAAAGCAAATATACAAGATACAAATGGTAGAATTGTCGAATCATGATCTTTGATCAGATTTATCCAAGCTAAGCATTAACAGAGGTCTTACTAAATGCATGTAACAGGATACGATAATTACCAAATCATATGCTTGGACAGCCAAGGCAACTTTTTCATCAGCAATCCTGATGCTATGTTTTTGCTCATCTAGTGCTTCATCAGAGAATCTAATAACTAAAGTATCAGGTGTGATGTTTCCAGACCTTACTCCTCGTCTAATATCTTCAATTTCTTGCTCACAACGCTGTTCATTTTGCCTTTGATTATCTGTTCATACACATCACAATGCTTATGGAGCTTCGAATCTCAAACAACACTCAAGAAGCAAAAAACTAGAGAAAAAAAGACAACCACGATTAAAAGTTTTTTTTCTTTTTCTTTTTTACTTTTCAACACAGAAATAAGATAAAAAAAATGAAGAGAGTACACCTTGAGTTTAATAATTAATATAGCAAAGCAGCACATGAACACACAGCTGAAATTGATGTTCATATGACATTATCAAATAAAGGTGCAATAAACTATAGTAGTAAAATCAATGTTGGATTGCGGATAATAGCGGTTTGTTCAAATTCTGATATGCTATGGTGCTATAACGCCGTAATAGCGGCTATTTGACAACACTTGGTACTATAAAGCAAATTGCGGAGCAATAACTATTTGTCAAATCCCGCCATAGCAGCTATTTGACAACACTGAGTAAAATCAATCACAAACTTGGCATAAGGTACCCAAATTATAATTAGACATTAACAAATACACTTAACGACTGAAAAGTCCAAAATGTTGGTAATTATAAATAATACCAGGTTATTCTGTAACATAAAGGGCAAAATTATGAGTTAGTGTAAGCTAAGGATTTGTATTGTGCTCTTACATAAAAGGACGATTACAAACTTGGCATCATGCTTATTCTCACATAAACAAATCGTCGAACATACCAATTTGAGCTTAACAGGTCATTGAATCCTTGGAAGAAACACCTAAGCAAAAAGGACAGTACAATTCTATGGGAAGCCCAATAAGGCCACCACGGACTCACACACACACTACATTCATATTTTAAGAAAAAATTGGACTCAGTTAAGAACCACACAGAATGACTAAATCTAATTAAACTTATCAATGTCCAGATAGCATTCTTAATAATTGTATTGGTTTTTTCCAATGTAACAGTGATTCTTCAGATTGTAGTTTGTCTAGTGTCCGACTCGGGTCATTCAGATACCACACAACGACAACACATGTAATTACATTCTATCAATGTCCACGTGTCAGTGTCGTATTTAGTGTATATGTCCATGTATGATTGTTCGTGCTTTATAGGTGTTTTACCCCTAATTATGATATTTTGACATATATATAATTAAAGAACCAAAAAGAAAAGAGAAAAAATGATACATGCTTTTGTAAAATCATGGTTTCCCCTTCAAAAAATAATCAAGGTTTCAGACATTAAAGGTGCAATAAAATTAGAACTACCATGTAAACTCTTATCTAGGTCACGCAACAAGGCATACTTCTTATGAAGAATATTGGGTAGTGAATCCAAATCTGCACGAAAATAAAACAAAAAACGCAAAGTTGTTTGTTAATGCAAAACTTGAAAACACAAATACATCATTTAATCCTAAAATTAAAGAAAAGTCGGCAAAAGGGGAGGAGGGGAATAAATTACTGGCTTGAAATTCTTCAAGAAATGACATTAGGGTTTCTGGCGAAGAACAATCGTTTTCGTTCGAAGGCGGTGATATTTTCAGTTCTGATAAAAATACAATAAAAAAGACAAATGTTAATATGGAGCAACAGTATAGGTGGTCCATCATAATTCAAAACTTAAAATTGCACTTTGACCCTTAAACTTCTTGAATATATCTTTTTCTATCTCACACCTTTCTCCATTTCTTCAAACGAAGAAAAGATTAACTCAGTAGTGTTAGGGTTGTTTTGTGGTGAATAGTTGCGGTCCACCATTAATATCGACGACGGTGACGATTTTTACTCAGTTCCTTAAACAGACGTTTGACACGGCTCTCTCCAACTAGCGCCACTCCTGTAACCGACCGACAACCACCGTGTGCGACATTCCATTTATGGAGAGAAGACAGTTGTTGTGGGGAAGGAAATTAAGGTTAAGAATTTCGGGGTATTTTGCAAATTTTAAAATTTGAAGACTTAGTAACGACAATAATAAAATTGTTTAGATGGTGTTGTTCACGGTGGACTAACATTGTCACTTGTTATGGAAATACAAAAAAAAACGTTGTTTGGGGTCATATTAACAATTGTCTCAAGAGCTAGTTAAAGAACCAAAAAAACAGAAGAAAAACATATATATTACTATATTAGTGTGAGACTTGTGTCCATCGGAAAAATTTATAACAAAACAATTTAAATTTAAAAAAGAAATATACTAACAAGTGACTTAAGAGCACTTTTTAAGCAACTAAGAAAATAATATTTTAGAATTTATATAATTAATGTTTTAAAAATTTTAAAAATACTTTTTTTATATAAAACTATTTTCTTTTATTTTTTATTATGATTCAAATTTAAATTTATATAAAATTATGATAAGTAATTGGCATTGTAAATAATATACAAAATAAGATAAGGTTAAAATAATATTTGGTAAAAATTATAGCAATTTTAAAACAAAAATGTAATATTTTATTGTTAATTATAGTTTTGAAAAATAAATGGATATTTTGAAGTGTTAATTAGCTTAGATGTTGTAAGAGTTTAAATTATTTCAATATAGATCCTTGTAAAATGATTATTAGTGTTAATATTTAATCAATACACTATTGAATTGCATGCATGTAATATCTAAGAAGAGCTTCGTGGTCTCTACTTTAATAACATTTTGCGAAGTTACATGCTTAGAAATACTTGTTTAATGTTGTAGTTCTTTTTTCATTTCTGCTCTATATTGTACCAAAAAGTACACTGTTATATTCAAGACGATACATGTCATGTGTTGTTAGAGCATCTCCAACGGTAGTTATATAAAATTCAGTTTTTGGCGAGTCTATTGTTGGAGTTACGTAAAATTTTATATTGTTTAATAATAATAAAATTATAACTGTTATATTTTTTATTCATTTATTAATAAATAATAAATTTATGATAATTAGTGAACTCTATTTAATAAATCTATGTATAGACTCGCCAAAAATATTGAATTAGTGATTCCTATTATAATTGTCATTTTGCATGCTTAGTTGAGATTTTATCAGATACAAAGTAGCAAAAATATGGATATATTATCAAATACATAATTCTCTAACAAGTAACCTACAAGACATATTTTATGATGGTTTTTTCCCAATGCAA
Organism: Cicer arietinum; assembly: GCF_000331145.2. NCBI lineage: Eukaryota > Viridiplantae > Streptophyta > Magnoliopsida > Fabales > Fabaceae > Cicer > Cicer arietinum. The sequence goes on along the minus strand of NC_021163.2, from coordinate 46,480,384 downwards.
TATCTTGATGCACAAGCCAAGATATTGGATTTTACGGCAGACTGCATTATCGTACGTCATTGTTTGGTTGGTCCAATTAATGACCCTCTTTATTCAAGAGTTGATTCATAAAATAGTAATTGTTTTTTGGAACTGTAGTAGAAATATTTAAATGGCATCAAAGAAACCTACAATTACATTTATTGATGACATTTCGACCTAAGAATATTGAGTAGAATATTAAGGTGCGAGTCAATCATTTGTGGCTCCAAAGCGAAAACAAAAATCACTCAAAGACTTATAGGTTGGAGATTATCTTGCTTGATGAAAATGTACAACATTGGTTATGATATTTTGAATACACTTAAACTTAAACATGATTAATTTCGATTATATTGATTTATTCATCATCCCATTAATTTATTTGTGTTGTTACAATTAAAGAACGACATTGTGAAAAAAGTAACGCCAGTGTCAAGAAAGGACTCATAATCTAGTTTCAAGAATTGATAATGGAAGATTCTACGTATTTGATATAAATTTTTTAGTTAGTCGAAATGATTCAAAATACTAAACAACGCCACACAAATTCAAATTGAATTTCATAGGTATAACTAAGTGCACTAAGATAGATGGTAATTGGATTCCAAAAAATCACTTTGACTTTGTTGTTTTCTTAGATATATTTGTTGTTACTAAAGAAGATACGATGATTGATAATATTTCTTACAATCTAATTTAATTGTTATCAAATATATTTAGCATGTTTTTATAAGTTTGATGCCTTTTTAATAGTGTTTTTGGTTTGTAATATGAAAATAGATATCAATGGACATATTGAATGTGACAACATTAGAGAAAAAATACAAGGGTGGAAAAAATACAAATTAATTGATGTTCTGATAGAGGACGTGAAGTGAATATCATTTTATAATGCAATATTTTATTTAAAAAGTGTCATAAATATAAAATATATTAAAATTTATTTATTTATTTAATTTGAATCTTTAATCTTAGGAATGATATGGTCAATTTCACTTTATGGGGTGTCTATGCTAAATATATTTAGCAGATTCTAGAAAGACATGGTGATGTTGGACCAGTCACTCTTAACATGCAACTAGCCAAATTAAAGAAATTGAACAACATTATATTTAGTCATGTATGACTTCAAAAATAAAGTGATTGATATTCATTTCTGTATGACTGCAATGACTATTAATATAAGTCAAAAATAATCTTTGAAGCATGTAGGAGTTTATCTTCCACAATATATTTTTTCACATGGACAACTATATGTTGCAATTTCAAGAGTAACATCAATGTGAAGTAGCAATGTCGATTTACAAGGAAGGGGGTTTGAATTGTAAATTCCTGAAATAAACTCAAGTTTTAACTCAAAAATGATATTGGTTAATGAAACAGAAAACAGAGAACGTTCTTGGTTTTTATTAGGAAACAGAGAACGTTCTTGGTTAGCTTAAAAAGGAATTCAGTTTGTGCTTTATCTTAGTTAATCAATCAAGCTTAATAAAGAAAGAGATAAGATAGAGAATACCACACAAAGATATATCCTGGTTCACCCAACTCGGGCTACGTCCAGTCCTCACACCGTGAGATTTTCCACTAAGTGTTCAAAAACACAAAACCTTCTTGTTTTACAGCACCTAGTTCAGATCAATCTTGATCTGTTTCAATCTCTATTGCTTTCCACCCAGAAAGTAAATACAACACCTATCTAACTTGATAGGATTTATAACAATCTAAACAAACTATAATGAAACTCTTACAATAAGATTGTTTTTTTTATATAATCTAAAATGTCTCAACTCTTGTTTTAGATTCGATTCTTTACAAAGAAATCAGTAGTAATAACACAATATGATGTAAGGATTTAGAACTGCTTATTCTTTGTGGAAATTGTGAACTTCAAGTATGTGAATGTGAATGATTTATAGGAATTAACAACACTTGAATTTCTTGTTTAATCCTGAATATTGGCCTTCCTTTTATAGGCGTTTAGAAGCATTTAATAAGAGTCAAAAAGAGCTGTTGGTAGTGCTCTGTCATTTTTGACCAAAATCAATATTTGAGATTAAAAATAATCTAGCATTTGAATGATTTTGAATCTGTTGTGTCTGTTACAGCCTTGCTTAGTTCATGATTCTTCTAGTTGTAAGGATCTTTGAAGCTTCTCACTTAATCATTGATGTTACAACTTCGATCTGGAGCCTCGAATCTAGCCAAAATAGTTTGGAGAAAGATTATACACCTTTGCAAACGTAAACAGAGTACTGATGGATTTATGCAGAAAAAACAGAGAATGATTATCAATCTGGATCTATCAATTTGATCTTTCTGGAGATTGATGATCAATCTTGAGTTCCTGTTTTGATCTTTCTGGATGTTATTGTAGTTTCTTTGCATATATCAAGATTGATCGAACTTTCTTGACAGTTTGGCTGTAGAGGTTCCAAACTGTTTTTAACTGGCCTGTTTCGAGTCCTATTATTTTAATGTTTCGAGAACATTCTTGTACTGGGATAAGGGCTACTTGTTCCTTGCCATGTACTGATGATATTGATATAAAATTCAGAGGCAAAAGCTTTGTTAAAATAGTGGAGATTGATTGGTAAAGATGCTGTGACGATCAATCTTGAAACTAGAGATCATTCTCTGTTTTTGTCCAGAATGTTCTTGTTTCAGTTTTGAACTATTTTCTTTGTTTTGCTTGATTCTGTTCTATAATTAAATTCACTCAAAAGCACAAGTTAAATTAACATAATATTTTAAAATCATAATTAACATTCTTAATTAACCTTTGTTTATTTTCATGAGAACTTTAAATATAGAGTTTGTCTCAACACAATGAAATGTTTGAAAATATTAATAGGTGATGATAAAAATCTAGATTCAAATTATGTAAAATATAACTTATAAAGATATATTTCAAAATGTTAAATAGATTGTTTTATATATACGTGTTCATTTTATATGATTGTTGTTCTTTTTGGTATTACGTTTGAAAATAAAGATTGATATATTATTACATTTTTGCGTATAAATTTTTTAAACTACATGTGCATCGCATGGGTGGGTGTCTAATCAATTTTAAATATAAATAATATAGACATATATCATCTATACCAATATATAATGGCAAATAGCTATATGTATAACTAAAAATTTTGTTGGACCTTTTTATCTATAATTTACCCTTATAATTTAATCTTATTACATTTTTATCTTTTTTTTCATTCTACTTTCTATGTTTTATTGTCCTATATCATAAATCTTTTCTTTTATATAAAGACAATTTTTAAATTTTATGGGACTCTTTTCTACACAAACTAGTATAATACCCGTGCTATCGCACGGGTGGTGCGTCGTTTATATATTTTTATTTAATTAAGTATTTTTTATAATAAATAAAACAAAATAAATGAAGTTAATTACCGTAGTCGATAATTATCAAACTAATATATTAGTTGTACTTGGTACCACATGTTTGCTCCACAATAATTGCATTTAATCATGGCATTGCCAAGATCAAAATATACTGAAATAAATCAACACCAAGTAATTTAATATTAACAACTTCCTAAAATATTAAATATTAAACATATTAAACTATAACCTTAAAATGCATAAATAGACCTTGTCTATTGGCAGATTCTTCAAACGCGTTATTGTTGATGAAAACTTCATCTTCATCAGCATTACTATTCGCAACATCATTGCATTCATGCTCAGACATGTATTCATGTTCATCAATTGCATCTATTAAGGAAATCATTTTAATTTGTTCATTTGCGTTTAGTTTGTACATGATTTTCAAAAGATAAATCATATATTTGGCTAATACGGCTCGTACCTTCACTATCATCGAATTCAGGATCCGAGACATGTAAGTCGTTGTCGCTATTGCCATTTTCATATGTTTTTGTGTTTATTGGGAATACTTTTGGTAATGCTTTTGATGTTGAACATGGACCTGAATCATCATTTTGAAATTTTCTGAAAAGATTAGCCCCCAAAGCATAACATGTAGCCCATACAGTTGCTTTCCTTTTGTCTGATGGCAGAAATTTGAACGTGGTTGACTTTGTATAACATTCCCCCTATCTTTATGTTTGAGGTGTAACTCTGATTAAAAGAAGATATTGAACATTTGTTGTTAATTAACATCCAATGTATTATCAGACAAATGAGTTATTTGATGATGATGTATAACATTTAATTCAGAATTGGGATTTGACATAGTAGAGTGACAATCAAGTTTCATCCTTTTTGCTCTTCTTTTGTCCAATATAGTTTTCCTTTTATGTCTTGCTTTTGTAGCTCTTATTTTTCTAACAATAGTGTAATCATCCATATTATCTTTTATGTTTTCCTTCATGATGTAGATATAAAATTATTTTTGTTTCATGATGGAGGTTAATTTTTCATGATAGAGATTAATTTTTGTTTCATGATGGAGGTAGTTATTGTTTCATGATGGAGGTTAATTTTTTTTCATGTTAAATCTAAAATTTTATTTATATCATGATAAGTAATACTATATGTTTTAATCTTACCAAAAACTACATTGACAATGATAAACCAATTTAGGAACAATTAATATTTAATATTGCTTAACCAAAAACTTTATCAATATTTCACAAAACACATCATTACCATTGAACTGTACATTTTCAAACCATATTGATTTTGGCAATCGTACTATACTGAATTGCGATTATTGATTGATATTAATTGTTAAAATAAATAAAATATGACTTGATTTTCTATAAAATAAACAAACCAGTTTGGTTCATAAAATAAAATGTAATATATTATTTATAAAGTATGAAAGTTTGAGTTACTTTATAACCTAATTGTGTAGCTTATGTTGTATTATGCAACAAAAACAAAACAAAAATACTATTATTTAAGATAGTAATCAATTTGCTCTTTATTCATATATAATTTTTTAAATATAGAGATATAAGGATAATCACTGAGTTTATATTTTTTCAATAGACAACATATCAACATTTTCCATATTACTGTTCCTAAAGATATTAATCAATTAATCATCCATCCTATAATAATAACATTGAACCAAAAAGTGTACTTGTGTTTAGTGTTTACAACAATACATGATTTGGTAATATATATCTCATGATTCAGACTTCATGAGACCAAAACATAATTAGACCTTAGGATTACAACATATAATAACAGTTTTTAACATAATTGATGTCATCATCTACTATGTAGCATATAAATTCATTGTAGTTCCTATTCACATTTGATTTTCTTGAGTGGTTTTGATGATGATATTTGAGCACTTATAATTGCATTGTTATCCCATTATCTTGTTGGTCATCAGTTGGAGGTCTTTTAACCGGTGTAGCTGACTGAACATTTTCAATATTGTTTTCACCAGTCATTGATAATGATTGCTAAATATTTCATAAAGTTTGTAGGAATTAATTAGATTATTGTCATAAAGATTTTTGAAATGAGAATGTATTTATTAAAATGATGCACTTATAGAGATTCATGTAGATATACTTACAGTGTCAAATAGTATTTCTTGACTAAGAAGTTCACGACTCGGTTCTCCTTTAAATGTGTTCGGAAAATGAACTTCTATTAATTTAAGTTGTGCAGTTTTTAATATATATAATTTATTACAATTAGAATATACAATAAGACAATATGTGGTTTGAATACCTCTTCCATTTGAAATTGTTCCTTAATTGCAGCAATAAGTGTAGCATCACTCCATGACTTATTAACATAACATTGTTTTGAAGATGATTGTAGTTTTACAGGAAAAGCTAGAGTGGTCTCCATTATGTCTTGAAGTTTTGATGGATATATCCTTATGTCAGTATCACCAGCCTTTAACATGTTTTAGGTAAATGAGTTGTGTTATATTATGTGGTATACAATAAATATCCAAACTATGAAGTTTATTGGACTAAGTATTATATACATACCTCAATCGTATTCTTCCTCATTGGAAATGCTGAAATTCCAAGTAATGAAATACAATCCTGGTCCCACATAAGGAAGTTAAAAAAGCATTTGTCGTGGAAAACTTCAATGATCATTTTGTACCTATTTTATGTTGTTAGTATTGATACCAATAAGTGTTTGATATAAGGACTCTAATATTGATTTATAAATTCTGATAAATTAAGGTTGAATATTGAACTACTCTTATGAGCTATTTGCTTTTAGTTTGCGAACAAATTCATATCCTTATACGACAGTTAAGAGAAAACCTTTCATATAGTAACACTAACCCTTAATAATATACAAATTGTTTCTACTTTATTTCATATGGATATAAGTTAGCAAATTGTAACCATTTAGTTTTACTTTGATTGGACAATATATTTTGAATTATGAAGAACAAATGAAATTATATACTTCTAAAATATAAAAAACACCATCCATTAAAGTTTGATGTACCTTAGAATTGGTTTCAATGGTATTATCTATATCAATTAAAATTGATGGGTCTACACTCTCATTTTCAACAAGACCAAAACTATATATGGATTTACTTAAACCACACCTGTATTGAATATTGAACTACTCTTATAAGCTATTTGCTTTTAGTTTGGGAACAAATTCATATCCTTATACGACAATTAAGATAAAACCTTTCATATAGTAACACTAACCCTTAATAATATACAAATTATTTCTACTTTATTTCATATGCCTATAACTTAAAAACTTGTAACCATTTAGTTTTACTTTGATTGGCAATATATTTTGAATTATGAAGAACAAATGAAATTACATACTTCTAAAATATAAAAAACGTCATCTATTAATGTTTGATGTACCTTGGAATTGGTTCGTCAACCTAAACACCACATTTACATTGATAATTTGTAATCCCTTCTTTAGCTTTGACTGTGCAATTGGTGCAACCAAGATAAAACCAACCGAATTTGTCTGGCACAACATTTGACAGAGTTGCCACAGTGACACAAATCATTTCCTAAAAACCATGTTGTAATTAAAAAAATTGAAACAATTAAATAATATAAATATCTACATAAAAACAGTGTTATGAAATTATAGTTACATGTCCAATAGCTTTGATTTGACGAAGAGTTTTAGCTTGAGCATTGTACATAAACTTCTCTTGTGAAGTGTATTGAGATGAAAATGTGATCTGAGTTTGTAGTTGGCTGCTCTGAATATAGTTATCTATATCATCTATTGCAGGTAACCTGCATTCATTGAAAATTGACTACTTAATCGAAAAAAGATTACTTATAAACAAAACTGCTAACTGAAGATGAGTGGTCGACATCATTAAAATTGCTTGACCTTTAATCAGGCTAAATCATAACTGCAACATTTGGAAGACACTTGTAAAGAGTTGGTCAACTTACTGATTTCTGAATTCCTTGATTTGGTGTGTGTTTCCATTGATAAGAAGTTTAGTTCCACTCCATGCATTAGTGATTGTGTGTCCGTTGTTTTATGCCATATAGAAGTAATTAATTAACAACTACATTTAAGTATATTGTAACAAACGGAATATTTCATTAAATAATTAGTACTTGTGTTGAATTAATAACACCTTCTAGAGGCTTGACTCGTGCATGGTAGAAGATAATAATGATGGGATCAGAGTTGGGGTGAGCATTAACATAATTGAGGAATTGTGTACCATAAGCATCCCATAGGGAGCAAGTAAGGATGTTTCCGCTGATCAAATGAATAATATCATTTGAAATATACTTTGTATAGTATATTAATTAAATGTAAATATTTTTGTTACCTGAGATCTTTGTCTCTTCTTCAAAAGTAGCAGAATTGATTTCTGAATTCCTTGATTTGGTGTGTGTTTCCATTGATAAGAAGTTTAGTTCCACTCCATGCATTAGTGATTGTGTGTCCGTTGTTTTATGCCATATAGAAGTAATTAATTAACAACTACATTTAAGTATATTGTAACAAACGGAATATTTCATTAAATAATTAGTACTTGTGTTGAATTAATAACACCTTCTAGAGGCTTGACTCGTGCATGGTAGAAGATAATAATGATGGGATCAGAGTTGGGGTGAGCATTAACATAATTGAGGAATTGTGTACCATAAGCATCCCATAGGGAGCAAGTAAGGATGTTTCCGCTGATCAAATGAATAATATCATTTGAAATATACTTTGTATAGTATATTAATTAAATGTAAATATTTTTGTTACCTGAGATCTTTGTCTCTTCTTCAAAAGTAGCAGAATTGAAAACAATTTTGAATTCATAGAGGCAATATTTGAACTGAAAATTACTTGGAAAAACTAAAAAGTTATGGAGGATGTATGTTTGATTCTCTTTGAGTTGATCCCTCCAATTAACAAAATCATGTTGTCGTATAACAACATGTATTTGATCAGCTTTTTAATAACAAATAATTTATAAAATGAGATACTGACCAATAGAACGAAGATATTTGTTAACAACATAAATAAAAAGTTAAAATGTAGACCTGTTGATCCATCAAAATAACTTCATCGTGCACATTCCTATTTTTACTAACCACAATGATTAATTTGTGACCCTAACTGTTATTTTCTAAGTTTCCTTTGAGGTGTTAATGTCCTTCAATAGTGTTGCATTTCTTGTCTGTGAACCAATGCAAATTTTATAAACATAAATTGAAAATTAATCATTTATTTCATATTGTAATATATCTCTGAAGATGAAATGCAAAAGATTTGGAACTTAAATAACCAAGAAAACATAAAGAAGTTGAATATGCAATTTCAGTTTGTAATAACATTTAGATGTACAAACAAAAAACCTAAAAAAATGCAAAAGAATATGAAATGAGACTGAGACAGATTACGAAGAATAATTTAAAGAACTAAGAAATAGTGTTTTTAAGAATTTTTTTTTTAAATAGATAAAATAATAACCAAAATATTAACCAATAATATTATATGAATAAAATAAAATAGTCAAATTGATTAAAAAAAACTTTTCACCATCTTTTTTGAAATTTAAACTTAAATCAATATTATAATTAAAGAAAACTGCTTAATAACACAATCTTTTCAAATTTAAAATAGTTAGACAAAATTACTCCGGAAGTCCTTTATTTTATGTACAAATAACCAAGATAATGAAAACCAAACCGAAACGACTTTGTTTTGGGATCAAATTCCCTTTTCACTTCAATCTTCCCCTTCGTAACTCAAACCGAAGAAAAACAAGAAGAGAACAAACTCCTTGCTCTTCTCGTAATACTCCTTAAGTGAGTTTTTCTTTATTTCTATTTTTGTTCACTAACATTTCTTCTTCAAGGATGTCTTCTAATACTCCTTCGATTTTTATCTATTTGTTTTACTAAGTTCATACTTCGAATCTTTAATTAATGGTTTGCCTTGTCATTATTGACTATTCACATGCCTTTGATTCTACTTGACAAAGTTATCTCTATTTTTATCATGGTAAGTTTGTATTCGTTCAGGTGAAGGCATATTCATTCACCAATGATTTGTTACTCACAAATTTGAATAATGTTGAAATGACAAACTTCTTGCAAAATTACACTTGTTTATATTGTTTGCAAAATTACAAAGGAGGCCAGATAAATATAATGAAACATCTTGCGGGGAAACATTAAAAGGCATCGAAGAGAAAGAACATTGAGGATCTCAATGTTGCTTATGATGATAAAATTAATGAGGAAGAAATATAAGTGGTTTACCCTAGCCTAACAGTAGTTCCTAAGTAGGTAAGTAAGGGTGGGAATAGGCCAGATCATATCAGGCTTTGAAAGGCATGAGTATGGTCTACGATAAATTTTTTAGGCCTACAGCCTATCATAGGCTTTTTTTTTTTTTTCCGGCATGGTCTGACCTTTTTAAAAGTCTGGCTGACTTGGAAGCCTATTTAAAAGCCTATTTAAAAGCCTTATTCACATTTAAATGTTATACTCATATCACATGATGTTCTCCACATATCAATATCAATGTACATATCTATATATATTAAACAAAAAATAAATTTTCTAACAAAATAATTTTAAAAAAATCTGAAACAAACATCCTTTAAACCCTAAAAAATAATTTTTGATTTCAAAGAATAGATTTTTTTTATGAACAAATGCATCTATTATTATCTCTCAAACAAATATAGAACGACTACTGAGTGATTGACTACCAAATATGGAACAACTACCAAATATGGAACAGTTACCGAATATGGAACGACTACTGAGTGATTGCTTAATTGATAGAATTTAAAATAGGAAATATTATTATTAATATAATAATAAAAAATAACATTAATAAATAATAAAATATATATATGTCGGCCTGTTAGGCCTAATAGGCTTTTTTTATAAGCATGAGTTTGACCTATTTAAATAAATAGGCTTTAAAAATAGTATGAGCCTAACATTTTTATTAAATAGGTCAGACCAGACCAGACTATAAGTAGGTCAGGCCATAGGCCCGTGACGGACGACCTAGTCTATTCTCATCCTTATTCCTAAGGAAGGAAAAAGAAAACCTACTATTGAGCCTAACAATAGCTTTTTTGCTTAGAGGACAACTCCAAGCTCTCATCCAACTCTAAGAAGTGTATTATCATGGAAGAAAGATGACAATTACTAGATAGTTTTTGGATTCTAACATTCCATTTAATGCAATAAAGTCACTATATTTCTAAGTTGTTGCAGATGCTATTACTACTATTGGTCAATGTTTCAAAGTTCCAACATTTCATGACATACGAGTTAACTTGTTGGTAGGTTGCAAGAGAGAATGTTCCTTACTTGTTGAAAATTATCAATCTCGATGGGTTAAGAATGGGTGTACAACAAAGTTATTGATCCAATTGGACTAAAAATGAGCGTACAAAGCTAAAATAAAAATTCGCCATCTTAGCCAGACTTCTTCTTCATTAGGAGGTGTGAGTAGAGCTGTCAAAAAAGCTTCAAACTCTAAGGCTCTCTTTAATTTTTTTTTATTAAGCCCTTAATATTAGGACTCTATCAAATTAATTTTTTTAAAGCTCCGTTTTTAAAGCTTCAAACTCGAGGAAGTAGTGTTTACACCAACTGATGATGATCGAGCTAATCATTTGTTTGTATCGATTTCAATGTTTTCTGGATATCTTCGATGTGGTGGAGTCTCAGTCCCATATTTGCCAGAGCGATGTCTTCGACAGTTTGGTCGTATTTAGTGCATTCCGCGTGACGTTCCTCCGATGCCGGACAATATAGATTGGGTCTGGCAGAGTACTATGAGATCATCTGTAGAGACCTTTCGGAGACTATATCCTGTTGCAACTTTTCTTGGAGAGGTCACTGCAGACTACTATGCATGGTACATTAGTGTTTCACATCCTCTGATTCTCCCTCCATCCACTGTTGCACCTTCGAGTCCACATACTACTGTTGCTGCACATGCTGGTCCATCATCTTCTGCACATGCTGGTAGAGACCGTAAAGACCGTAGAGAAGCTGAGCTTGCACATAGGGCCTTAGATATGGTAACACCATTTAGTGAGATTCATGACATATTAAGTGAATTATGCCGCTTGTATGACAATTAGTTATTGTGTTATTGTGTTATGTATGCCCGAATATTTAATCGATAATTTTATATTGAGATATTTTGAGATTATTGAATGTGTTATCGAATGTGTTTTGAATGTGTTTTTATCGAATGTGTAAATGATAACGTAAATGATAACACGTAATGAAATACAATATATTAAATTATATATTCATTTCATGAAATACAAGATATATTCTAATCTTCATTTAATGAAATACAAGATATATTCTAACCTTCATTTAATGAAATACAAGATGATTTGTTAAATGATGGATCAATGTGTTCCCAATGCTTCATACGTGTTGCACAAGCTATTTCCCATGTCTTTGCACATTCACTACAATAGTCTTTCCATTTTTGTGAGGTAGGTGACAAAGGACAATTAGACTTCAATTTGATCTGAACAATAAAATATTAAACATTAATTTAATAAACAATGCTAATATCATAAACAATAATAAATGATTTTCATTGACGAATCCAATTGCTAGTAAACATTCTTTTGACGGCGATGCTTTGTTTAACGGAAAGAATGTCATATTCAGATTACGAGACAACGACACCAATATGACATTATATAGTGTTGCTATCACGTAACCCAAGTCTGGTAAACACATCCACTTATCTTGTTCTTGAGCACCCAATCCTGATATTTTCAATGAGTTTCGTACTGATTCAACACTGTCATCGAACACATTGGCATAAAGGTCTTGACGTAGACTAATCTCTTTATCCAATTGTATTCGAACTAAAGGCCAAGATTCTTCAGTCCAACCTAACAATGCTGCAATTGCGCGAAACTCACAATTTCCATTAGCCACCACATCTTTTATCTCCTCAATATACGGATGTATAAGAGTAGGAAAATGTGTGTAAAATGGTTGTTTTGCAGAATACTGTGATGAATGAGATGGTTGCCTTGCAGAATGTTGAGATGGTTGCTTTACAGATTCTTGAGAGGCATCAACATACTCCCAATATGAAGGATCACAAGGAGTATCAAATTCTTTTTTCTTTTTTGCTTGCTCCCTTGGTTCTCACCTTCTCTGGTGGTGTAAGTATTGATGTTGTATGTAGAAATACAACTTCACGCACCTTAGCCCTGAATATCCTTTGACTTACAATATCGTGTTTCTTCATGTACGTTTTTATTGCTTCTAACTCTTCTAAAAAGTCATAATCTAATAAAGATTCTTCATCCTCCAATTCATTCTCAAGGCTTAACTTTCTCCAAAAACATGAATGATATCTAAAGGGATAACATTACCAGATATCTGCAACTTTGCCAACTCACAAGCACATGGTAATCCATGAGTTGTTCTGATTGAGCAACCACATATTGTTTTGTCAGTACCTACAATCTTCACTCTCTGCAACTGTTTGTCAATTTTTTTAAAACATTTCCTTGATACATAATGATGCAGACTTTGAAAGAATGATGAATTATACCCGTGCTCAACATCATTGATGGTTTTCTGAAAAGAAGATTGAATGATACATATTTGGTTCTTCAACATCATATTCACAGCATCCCAACTTTTACACAAATCACCAAAATTAGTTTGCATCATGTTTTTCAATCTCCAATGGGCAGACTCAACTCTACAAATAAATTAAATAATACAAATTAAAATAAGTCACATAAACTAGTAAATCATATTTTCTAAAACAAACAAATCAAATTTAAAACTACCTGTTAGATGTTGTATTCCCCAAATGCATCACTCTATTGGTCCAAACATTGACAAACCTTTCTTTGTAAGGTATTAACCACGAATCTTTCACATAATCAACAAGAAGAATAATATTGGCACACACTAGCTCAAAATGTTGCAGGTGATGATCATACTCCTCCACACTAGTCAAATATAATTTCTTTTCCATAAATCCATTACTTCTTCTTGTCTATCCTTTTTCACGTATTGTTTGCATCTTGCCCCAACATTTTTTTCAATATGAAAACGACATAGCAAATATATTGAAGTAGGAAACACAACACTAATCGCATTCATCATGGCAAGATCTCTATCAGTCACAATAATTTTAGAAATTAAAGTCTCAGATTTGAACAACTTTTGTACCTTTTCAAATGCCCAGATTAAGTTATCTTGTCGCTCTTGTTCCAAATAAGCAAACCCAACAAAAAATGTCAAACTAGTAGATGTGACACCGACAATTTCAAGTAGTGGTAATCGATATCTATTTGTTTTGTATGTGCTATCACATATCAAAACAAAATGAAACGTGTTTAACAACTTTATACAATCAGTATGCGTCCAAAATATATCTCTCAAAACATCAGAATTCTCCCGTCTTCTTGTCCAATACACATAATTTTCTTGTTGTATTAACTTCAACAGATGCTGCATTTCTGTGTACGAACCTCTCAATGATGATCGATAAGTACTCCTTGCTTTATATATTTGACTTGGAATTGTCAGATTAGCTTTATTTCTCTCTTTCAAAGAATTTAAAATGAATATGGGGGCAAGCTTATACTTTGTCATGTCATTGACAAATTTCCTCTCTTCTTCATTTAAACGCCTCAAATAAGAATGACCAGTTACAGTATCAAGTAGATCATGATTGTGTGTTCCACAACAAACACTAATTTTCTATCATTCACCGACATTTAACGGTATATATCTGAGAGTAAATGGACAATTTTCCTTATGAGAACAAGTCACTGTTGATTTTGATTTTGATTTATATCTTCCACCTCTTTCGCATCCCAAAATCAATTTGTCTTTTCTTCCCCTCTTTCCGGTTGCTTTATCTGAACGAATGATGACAATTAAAATTCCATTTTCTCTTCCAATGGTTTTTGCCCATTCAAACACGGTATACATCTGAGAGTAAACGAACAATTTTCCTTATGAGAACAAGTTACTGTTGATTTTGATTTTGATTTATATCTTCCACCTCTTTCGCATCCCAAAATCAATTTGTCTTTTCTTCCCCTCTTTCCAGTTGCTTTATCTGAACGAATGGTAACAATTAAAATTCCATTTACTCTTCCAATGGTTTTTTCCCATTCAAACACAGCTTCTCGTGAAGGAAATACCTACAAAATATGTTTCAAATAAAATATCAAATATATAGTTATAATAAAAATTTTATCCGTGATGGATTATCAGTAATATTAATACCTGATCGGTGATGAATTTGTCTGTAGAATCTATTCTATTTCTTGAGGCAGGAACCTCAACTCTACTCATACCTAATTTCAAAAACAGTAATAAATATAAATAATAATATATATAAATAATAATAAATTTAAAAAAAATTGAAATTTTCGAAACTTTCGAACCTGTGTAACTTCGGAAGTTTCATATTGATGAAAACCTTCGAAAGTTCTGGAAACTTACGTTTCAGAACTTTCATCTTCAACAAAACTTCCGAAAGTTTGTGTTTCGGAAGTTTCGAATTTAACGAAACTTTCGAAAGTTTCAGCAAACTAAAGCTTCAAAACTTTCCGCTTCAACCAAAGTTTCGAAAGTTTTTATTTTCTAGAAAAATTGCATTTCGAATCTATGGTTTTTTAACAAAAGTTTCGAAAATATTGTTTCAAACTCACCTCTGATTATTTCGAAAGTTTGAAACTTTCGAATAGTAAATTTTTTTGGGATAACTTTCGAAAGTGGGGGTGAGAAAAGAGTGTGGTAAATTTGTTGAGAAATATTATATAAGATGAAAAATGGTAGATTGGTTAATAAAAAAATATGGGGGGTGGGAGGTAAAACTGAGGGGTGCACAGTACATTCCTCTATTTCATGGGGCTTAAGGAAATGGGCTCAGGGGCTACAGACCCCAATATTTTGATATTTTTTTTCTTGAAAAATTTTTTAAATTTATTTTTCTCGAAAACGTATCAAAAAAAATAAAAATATATTTTTTTCTTAGAAAAATTTTAAATTATTCTTTTCTATAAAAATTGTGATAAATTTTTTTTTTTTAAAAAAAATTATTGAAAAAAATTGTTTTTTTTTTTCTCAAATTAAAAAATTTCAAAAAAAAATCGTAAATAATTTTTTATTGGAAAAAAATCAAAAAATTTTTATCGGTGAATTTTAAGAAAAAAAATAAAATAATAATCGAATTTGTTTTAAAAAGTTGACTTATAGATCCAATAAGCCTACAAAATTTTAGGAACTTTTTAGTGTTGAGACTTTCCATTTTATGATATTTTAATTATGAAATTTTTAAACCCCTCTAACACGTGGATTGAGACCAATATTTAGTAAACTTGTCAAATTGACAGTTTTATGTACAATAGCTAACTATCACAACAAAGTACTAACAATAATAACATTTGTCCTAAAAAAACAAAAGTTCACTGCATACACTAGCAAAGAGATTGGTAAAATAGTCCTAAGCAATTTGGGAAAGACTCGATTCAGAATGGATCATCTTTCTATAAAAATTGTGATAAATTTTTTTTTTTTAAAAAAAATTATTGAAAAAAATTGTTTTTTTTTTTCTCAAATTAAAAAATTTCAAAAAAAAATCGTAAATAATTTTTTATTGGAAAAAAATCAAAAAATTTTTATCGGTGAATTTTAAGAAAAAAAATTATTTCGCGATAAAAAATAAAAAGAAAATTTTATGAGGTTTTTCGTGTTGGGGGTCTTTTTAATTATGAAATCTTTTTGTCGCTCCAACATTTGGACTAGGGCCAATAATTAGTGGGCTTTTCTGTTGAGACAAAATCTCTCAAATGATTTTAATGATAACAAAATTACTTAAGAGATTATGATTGTGGTTAATGACTAACATGTGCTCTTGAGTGTATTCATATAAGATAATAGGTTATTAATCATTAAGGCAAAAAGAAGGAAAATATGATTCTGGCCTGAGGATGGAAAACCACGTGAGGATGACATATGATCAAGATGAACCACGTGAGGATGGGCTGCAAAGTGGAAAATTTCCAGATCTGCCCAAGTTGTGACCGCACCAGTACAAATGCTTTTATTCATTAAAGAAATGAACAATAAAGTTAAAGAATGAATAAGTAAAAGTATTTAAAATAAAGAAGTTAGAAGGCCAAAAGGAAAAGGACAAGAACAACTAGATCTAAGTCTAAAAGGATGATAGATTAGGCTGAGGATGGAAAAGGCAACTTCAAACAAGCCAAAAATGGAAGATCACATGTGAAAGCAGATCTGATCCTCGGACTGAGCATGACAATCCTATGTAATAGGGTGGCTTTTTCTCTCTTGTCAACATCACCTCAAAAGTTGAAATCAACCTAGTCCTTAAAGTTTTTGAAAAGGTTGCAGCTCACATGGTCAAAGAAACAGCTTTGCACTCTTGATAAAAGAGAATAGATAAAGACATCTCAAGATCAAGTTTCAAGGAAGCTGGCCTGCATAAGTGAGGATGGGTTCTTCCTGGCCTAACAAGCTGAATGACAGTTCTATAATTATGATGAAAAACCTTGGATCCTTTGAAAAATGATTTCCAACGGTCATCAAAGAGCTTGGACCTCTATAAAATGCAGCAAGCTCTTGATCATAAAACACACAACACAATTGCATAAAAAGATCAAGCATCTTAAAGCTATCAAGAGTAATTCACATCCTCACTTCATACTTTCTTTGATCCTACACTATATCTTCGTATATCCTTTGAGAAAGTATTAAGTATCAATCACTCTCATACTACTTTGTAATTTCCTTGTGAGTGAAGCTTGGAAATATTTGAAAATTGATTGTAAGCTTGGTGAAGCTAAAGAATACACAGTTTGTAATCATCATCAGCGTGAGGTTGATCTGTTTGAAAGTTAGTGAAATCTCACAAGGGTGTGAGGACTGGACATAGCCATCTTTGGGTGAACCAGTATAAAATTGTGTGTGTCTCTCTCATATTCTTCTTTTACTCTTTTGCTTAAGTTAAAACTAAACGGTTGAAAAAATTTCATCCTCAGTGAGAGGATAGTTTACTATCTCTTGAAAATTATTTTTAAACAGAAAAATCCCTATTCAATCCCCCCTTCTAGTGATATTTAGCTACATCAATTGGCATCAGAGCAAGGTTCTCTAAAAAATACACCTAACAATGTAAGAGAAAAAGATCCAAAAAGAAAAATGTCAAAAGCTAAGTACATTCCTGAAGGAGGATCATCCAGCCGACCCTCCCTACGTTGATGGTACATATTACTACCACTGGAAAGGTAAGATGAGGCTATTTCTCATATCACAAGACAACAACATGTGGTCTGTGGTGGAAAATGGAGATCATGTCATCAGAACCAACAACACAGACGCAACCTCCGATGAGAAACCTCAAGCACAATGGACGGCTGATGAAAATGCAAAGGTACTCCTAAACTCTAAAGCTCATTTATTTCTAACATATGCTTTGAGCAGGGAAGAGTATGACAAAGTTGAAGAATGCAAAAATTCTAAAGAGCTCTGGGATACTCTAAGGATCCATCATGAAGGATCAAGCCATGTAAAAGAAGCAAGGATAGACATGGGAGTAAGAGATTTCGATGAAGGAGGATGAAACTATTGATGAAATGTTCTCAAGGTTAACCATCATATTAAATAACTTTAGATCTCTTGGAAAGGTATACTCTGTTCAAGAAAGGATAAGAAAAATTCTAAGAAGCTTACCAAAAGAATGAAGGCCAATGGTAACTGTCATTACAGAAGCAAGAGATTTGACCAACATGAAATTAGAAGATTTGGTTGGAACTCTAAGAGCTCATGAACCATTGTTGTTGGCTGATAAACCAAACAAAAAGGGAAGAATGATTGCTCTAAAAACCAGCCAAACATAAAGCTCATCCTCCAAGAAGAATGAAGATGTCATAACAAAGGAAAATGCAGAGTATCCTCTGTCTGAGGATGAGGATGACCTCATTCTGATTTCCAAAAAAATTCAGAGGATGTTAAACAGAAGAGGACAAAATAGAGGACCTCCTCAAAAAAAAAAAAAAATGACAAAAGTCAAATAACTTGTTATAGATGCAACAAGATGGGACACTATAAAACTGAGTGTCCTCTCAACAAAAGGAAATCTAGAAAATTTTCATACAAAAAGAAATCCATGATGATCACTTGGGATGATAGTGATGAGTCATCCTCGGAGCAAGAAAGGGAAGAAGAGGCCAACCTATGTCTCATGGCAAAATCAGAAATTGAAAAGGTAAGTATTTCTGATCTATGTCCTAATTGTGAAAAAATAGAAATTGAATTTGATAGTCTCTTAAATGACTCATACACTTTATCTCAAACATGCATATTTCAAAAAAACCAACTTGTTGAGATAAAGAAACAAAATGAGGAGCTTCGGAAAAAGAATGATGAATATGTTAAAATCATTCAAGATTTACAGCAATCTCACTTTCAAAATTCTGAGAAACAAAAAATTCTTAACAAGAGAATAGTTGAAACTAATCCTCTTAAAGAGGATACATAAAAGGAATTTTTGAAAACTGAGGTTAGGGAACTAAAAAATGATATTTCCAACTTTGTCAAATCTACAGAAACATTTCAAAAGATAATGGGGTCTCAATCTGGAATATTTGACAAGGCTAGTATTGGTTTTAAAAGCTCTCAAAAAAAGAAATTGTATGAAAATTTTTTCTTGCCTAAAAAACAAAAGGATAGGCCAAAATGCACTTTTTGCAAAAAATTTGGGCATACTTCCAAAATTTGTCATGCTAAGAAGAAAGCTAACAATGAAAAGGCAGCATGTTCATTCTGTGGTAAACATGGGAACCATGAGTCTATTTGTTATCACAAAAGGAAGGTCCTCACAAGAGGAAAAACTAACCAACAAGGACCCAATGCTATATGGGTACCTAAGTCTCTTTTAAACTCTAATACAGGTTCATCCTCTAATCAACAAAAGAAAGCCTTGGTACTTGGATAATGGTTGCTCAAGGCATATGATAGGGGATAAGCAATGCTTCATGTCATTAGAGATAAAGGATGGAGGATCGGTCACATTTGGTAATAATGATAAAGCTCAAATAAAAGGAACAAGTATTATTGGTAAGAATAATTCTGCAAAAATTGAAAATGTTCAATATGTGGATGGCTTGAAACATAACTTGCTAAGTATTAGTCAATTGTGCGATAGTGGTTTTGAAGTTATTTTTAAGCCAACTCTATGTGAGGTTAAACACTCATCCTCGGGTAGAGTTTTCTTTTCCGGTTTTAGAAAAAAGAATTTATATGAACTTTATCTTGATGATTTACCTACTGAATCTTGTTTTGTTTCCATTGAAAAAGATAAATGGATTTGGCACAAACGAGCCGGTCACACAAGCTTAAACACTATTTCTAAATTAGCAAATTTAGAATTAGTAAAAGGTCTTCCAAAAATTAATTTTGAAAAAGACAAAGTTTGTGAAGCTTGTGTGAAAGGAAAACAAGTTAAAAGTAGTTTTCACTCTAAAAACTTTGTTTCAACAAATCATCCTCTTGAACTCATTCACATTGATCTCTTTGGTCCTATCAAAACTCCAAGTCTTAGTGGAAAAAGATATGGCTTTGTACTTGTTGATGATTTTTCCCGTTTTACTTGGGTTCTATTTTTAAAACACAAAGATGAAGCCTTTGAGGCATTCCACCATTTTTGCAAAAAGATTCAAAATGAAAAAGGTTCAAAAATTGTCTCGGTGAGAAGTGACCATGGAGGTGAATTTGAAAATGAATCTTTTAAAAATCTTTGTGAAGAAAATGGTATTTCTCACAACTTTTCTTGTCCAAGAACTCCCCAACAAAATGGGGTTGTTGAAAGGAAAAATAGAACTTTACAAGAAATGGCTAGAACTATTTTAAATGAAGCCAACATTGAAAAATATTTTTGGGCCGAAGCCACCAACATTGCTTGTTATGTTTCAAATCGTGCATCCATTAGAAAAATTTAAACAAAACTCCATATGAATTATGGAAAGGGAGAAAACCAAATATTTCCTATTTTCACATATTTGGGTATTATTGCTACATTCTAAATAATAAAGAAAATTTGGGAAAGTTTGATCCAAAATCTGAAAAAGGAATTTTTCTAGGATACTCCACAACGTCAAGAGGTTATAGAATATATAATCTTAGGACTCAAACTGTGGAGGAATCCATGCATGTTATTTTTGATGAGTTTGATGACTTGTGTTTAGAGAAAACGAATAAGGATGAAGAAGATGAAAAATCATCCTCTCAAGTACCCGGTCCTCACGCAGAGGATGAGTCTGACCCATCCTCTCAGCAACTTCCAAGAGGATGGAAAACAGTCACGCATCATCCTCTAGATCTAGTAATTGGAAATACTGCAGATGGTGTGAGAACCAGAAACTCTCTAAGGGAAAATACTACCAACATGGCCATGATATCACAAGTTGAACCCAAGACAATTGATCAAGCTATTGGTGACAAATCATGGGTTGAAGCTATGATGGAAGAACCCTCATAATTTGAAAGAAACAAGGTATGGGATCTTGTACCCCATCCTCTGGACTAATCTATTATTGGAACTAAATGGATATTTAGAAACAAACTTAATGAGGATGGAGAAATCATTAGAAATAAAGCAAGACTAGTGGCACAAGGGTACAATCAACAAGAAGGAATAGATTATGATGAAACGTTTGCACCCGTAGCAAGACTTGAAGCAATAAGAATCCTCTTAGCTTATGATACTCATAAAGGTATAAAACTATTTCAAATGGATGTGAAAAGTTCCTTTTTGAATGGGTTCTTAAATGAAGAAGTGTATGTTCGTCAACCTCCGGGGTTTGAGGATGAAAAACTACCAAACCATGTGGTCAAACTCTAAAAAGCTCTTTATGGTTTAAAGCAAGCTCATAGAGCTTGGTATGAGAGGTTAAACTCTTTTCTAAAAGAAAATGGATTCATTAGAGGACAGATTGATGCTACTCTTTTCAAGAAGACACTTGAGAAGGATTTATTAATTGTTCAAATTTATGTAGATGACATAATCTTTGGATCCACAAATGAAAAGATGTGTAAAGATTCTTCAAATCTCATGCAAAGTGAGTTTGAGATGAGTATTATGGGGGAATTAAAATTCTTCCTTGGTTTACAAATCTAACAACGAGAGGATGGTATTTTTATATCACAAGAAAAATACACCAAGGATTTGCTCAAAAAATATAACATGAGTTCAGCCAAGAGTATGGAAACTCCTATGCACCCATCCTCCATACTCCACAAAGATGATGAAGGAACTCCAATATCTGAAAAGGAGTACAGAGGAATGATAGGATCATTGTTGTATCTCACAGCCAGCAGATCGGACATAGTCTTTGCAGTCGGTCTTTGTGCAAGATTTCAATCCTCTCCTAAAGAATCCCATTTCACTGCAGTAAAAAGGATTTTTAGATACCTTGTTGGCACTATAAATCTAGGAATTTGGTACAAGAAATATTCCAATCTTGACCTCATAGCTTATTGTGATGCCGACTACGCGGGAGACAAAGTTGAAAGAAAAAGCACAAGTGGTGCTTGCCAATTTCTGGGTAAATCCCTAATAAGTTGGTCATGCAAAAAACAAAGTACCATTTCTCTTTCAACTATTGAAGCAGAGTATGTATCAGCCGCTCAATGTTGCTCACAACTACTTTGGATAAAAAATCAGCTTGAGGATTACTCGCTAAGGTACGCAAAAATTCCCATCCTCTGTGATAATACAAGTGCAATAAATCTTTCTAAAAATCCCATTCAACATTCTAGATCTAAGCACATTGAAATTAAACATCATTTTATAAGAGATCATGTGCAAAAAGGGGATTTAGAACTGATTTTTATTGACACTGAAAATCAATTAGCAGATATTTTTACCAAACCTCTCCAAGATGATAGGTTCAAAAAGATCTTGGATGAACTTTCAATTCTTAATTTGTCTAAAATTAATTGATTTATCTTAGTTATATCCCTTTAGTATATTATTATAATTTTTATTATATTATTATAATTTTAATTATTAATAAATATCTGTTGGTCCTTTAAATAAGTATTTACTATTTTAGTTAAGCATGAGAGGATAGCAAAACCACCAGAGGACGGAATGTCCTGTTTAGTGAAACGTCCCCTAACTTGGCAGCACGCGTGGCGCATGCCTCCGTGTTTCACGCCGTGCAATGAATGCATTTACGGCTACGTGACTCAGCATATCGAATCCATAATCTCACTAGCTTCCTAGGCAAACGGCGCATTAAATTTTTCTGTCTCCTCACGTTTCCTCACGTTTCCTTACACGTTTCCTCACACGTTCTCCCTATTCATCTCCCATCCCCATCTATATGTTTCCTGTAAGACCCATAATTTTAAAGTACACTTTATTTATTTTATATGTTTTGGATTTTGGCTCGGAGGCTTTTTAGCCAAAGTTAATAATATTATGGAGGTTATAGGATCAAAAAGTTATTTTGATACCGTTTAGAATTACTCGTCGATAAATAAATTTAAATTAAGTGCGGTAAATCCTTTACGGAGAATTTAATGCGTTACGGGTGAAATGGTAATTTAACAAATATCTAGATATTTTGAGATATTTGTTAAGTTATATTTAATATATATATATATATATATATATATATATGTTTGCTTGGAGAGAATAGAAAGAAAGGAAATTAGAAGGAAGGAAAAGGAAAAGAAAAGGTTATATAAAGGAAAGAAGGAAATAGAAAGGAAGGAAAAGGAAAAGAAAAGGTTATATAAAGGAAAGAAGGAAATAGAAAGGAAGGAAAAACAAAGAAAGGAAAAAGGAAGGAAAGAAAATTCAGAATTCCATCTTCTTCCTCCCTACGCGTGACCCCCCATTTTCCCTTCTCCTCCATTTTCGTCTTTCGTTGCTTTCTTTCTTCAAGACTAGTAACCCAAGGTTGGGTGAGTGTTAGAACAAGGATTTCGCAACTCCACTCTTCCTCTTTGATTCAAAAACGAAGAAAAACGGTATTTGAGATTCAAACACAAACCCCTCCATTTCTTCTAGATCCAAGCTTCATTTCACGAAGAGTTAGAAGGGAAAGTTGCTCACTACCACGCCACGGTGCTAGGGGACCAATTTGGAGGCGACGTTGCGAGCAAAGATTTTACCGAATTTACTCACGGTGCTGTAATCGTACGTTAGAGCTAACGTTAAGGTAAGGGCTCCTTCCAAACTTTTAGTTTGCATCTAGGGCCTTATCTGTGGTTGTGTGGAAACGAATTTTGTTAGGATTGGAGTATTGTTTTGGGAAAAATGAATTTACCTCACGTATGTAAGATTTTGAGTAAATGAAACTTGTGTGTTTTGAGTAGTGGATTGTGTCGATTTGTGTTCGTTGTTTTTGACATGCTCTTAATTGATATTGATGAAATTTGATATGTGTATGGTTGGATCTTGTGAATAAATGAATTGATGTGTTTTGATGTGAGAATTTGTTTGAGTTTGTGTTGTGTGGAATTTGAAAACCATTAAGTTAAATGAGTATTAAGAATGGGGAATCTCTTAATGTCTTGTTTACTTAATGTGCGTTTGTTTGTGAAAAATCGTTTAAGTTAACTGGGCGTTAAGAATGGGGAATCTCTTAATGTCTCGGTTACTTAATATTTGTTTTTGAAAATCGTTTAAGTTAACTGGGCGTTAAGAATGGGGAATCTCTTAATGTCTCGGTTACTTAATATTTGTTTTTGAAAATCGTTTAAGTTAACTGGGCGTTAAGAATGGGGAATCTCTTAATGTCTCGGTTACTTAATATTTTGTTTTGAAAATCGTTTAAGTTAACTGGGCGTTAAGAATGGGGAATCTCTTAATGTCTCGGTTACTTAATATTTTGTTTTAAAGAAAAATCGTTTAAGTTAACTGGGCGTTAAGAATGGGGAATCTCTTAATGTCTCGGTTACTTAATATTTTGTTTTAAGAAAAATCGTTTAAGTTAACTGGGCGTTAAGAATGGGGAATCTCTTAATGTCTCGGTTACTTAATATTTTGTTTTAAAGAAAAATCGTTTAAGTTAACTGGGCGTTAAGAATGGGGAATCTCTTAATGTCTCGGTTACTTAATATTTTGTTTTAAAGAAAAATCGTTTAAGTTAACTGGGCGTTAAGAATGGGGAATCTCTTAATGTCTCGGTTACTTAATATTTTGTTTTGAAAACCGTTTAAGTTAACTGGACGTTAAGGAGGGGGAACCTCTTAATGCCTCGGTTACTTAATATTTTGTTTTAAAGAAAAATCGTTTAAGTTAACTGGGCGTTAAGAATGGGGAATCTCTTAATGTCTCGGTTACTTAATATTTTGTTTTAAAGAAAAATCGTTTAAGTTAACTGGGCGTTAAGAATGGGGAATCTCTTAATGTCTCGGTTACTTAATATTTTGTTTTAAAGAAAAATCGTTTAAGTTAACTGGGCGTTAAGAATGGGGAATCTCTTAATGTCTCGGTTACTTAATATTTTGTTTTAAAGAAAAATCGTTTAAGTTAACTGGGCGTTAAGAATGGGGAATCTCTTAATGTCTCGGTTACTTAATATTTTGTTTTAAAGAAAAATCGTTTAAGTTAACTGGGCGTTAAGAATGGGGAATCTCTTAATGTCTCGGTTACTTAATATTTTGTTTTGAAAACCGTTTAAGTAAACTGGGCGTTAAGAATGGGGAATCTCTTAATGTCTCGAGTTAGATAATCGATTGCTCAATTGATTTATCAATGCTTTGGTCAGTTATGTATTACTTGATGATTTGAGAACTTCATTTTGAGTTCATTGTTAATTGGCAAGCATTATATGAACTTTTAGCATATGGAAAATCCTTTTAAGGTGCATGCTTAGTTGAAAGGTTATTTTGTGCATTTAAAACTTAAATGTTATGTGTTATCTGTTAATTTCGGTTGGTGACCCTTTACAATTATTGTGGAAATCTGGGCTTTGCCCTCAGATGAGAGTCAGGACGATCCTACCGGTTCGTACCCTACGGACGGGAATGGAGATGGGAACGCGTGACTGCAGTTACGTTAGGAGGATCTCACGGGGCGCGTGGAGATACTCAGGGTGTATAGCTTTTTGGTAGGATGATCAGATTAGGATGATGTATAGGGACTAGGTGTCCTTCTTTTTGGATTGGAGTATTTTTAGTTTGGAAAACTGTACTTATACTAATATTGTCAGTTTGACTTCTTATTCAAATGGGTTCCATGTTCCATTTGATGTTGTGTAAATGTTTTGGAGATTGAGAATTATAATGACTTAATTACTTATCCAAAGGTGTTACCTTGTTTATTTCTCTGTTTTATTTTAATTTCTTTTAAAAAAAAATATACCCTCGCTTTGAAAAACGGGGTGTTACGTTTCCCATCCTCCATCGTTCTCACTCATCAACCATTTGTTCAGAAAATCTTTCTTCACCTAGCAATTACTTCCCACACCATTTTCTATCAATGGCTCGAACCAAAGTAACTGCAAAACGCAAAAAATCATACCAAGAACCAGAAGAGAACCAAGATGTCTACTCAAGCACTGAATCAGATTATCATGAGGAAACTCAATCTGAAGCAACTTCCATGAACACCATCTCTTCATCTCAACCATCCAAAAGCTCTTCTCCTTCCATTACTCCAAAAATCTCCAAAAACTCATCCTCCTCAGCCCCCTCCAGGCGCTCTTCCAGAATCATGTTTGGAGCTATTTCATCCAACAAGGCACCTCCTCAGGACAATACGATCCATGTCATCAATTCTGATGATTCAGAGACCACTCTCCCAGCTGAACTAGCACAACAGCCTCCTCCTGCAAAATCAAACTCCAAAACTCCAACTCCTAAAAAGGCCAAACCTTCTTCACCAAAACCCC
>NC_021163.2:46444771-46453835 GCF_000331145.2 Cicer arietinum | reverse complement strand
ACTGCAAAACGCAAAAAATCATACCAAGAACCAGAAGAGAACCAAGATGTCTACTCAAGCACTGAATCAGATTATCATGAGGAAACTCAATCTGAAGCAACTTCCATGAACACCATCTCTTCATCTCAACCATCCAAAAGCTCTTCTCCTTCCATTACTCCAAAAATCTCCAAAAACTCATCCTCCTCAGCCCCCTCCAGGCGCTCTTCCAGAATCATGTTTGGAGCTATTTCATCCAACAAGGCACCTCCTCAGGACAATACGATCCATGTCATCAATTCTGATGATTCAGAGACCACTCTCCCAGCTGAACTAGCACAACAGCCTCCTCCTGCAAAATCAAACTCCAAAACTCCAACTCCTAAAAAGGCCAAACCTTCTTCACCAAAACCCCCTTCATCATCCACAAAAAATTCTGAAATCACTTCACTGTTTGATTCGGCCGAATTGACCTTGCTGATATCAAACAAGGAGGGTTCAATGTTGAAGAAATGTTTGAACAGCTCGGCTGTACCTCTTTTTTTAAAATCAATGAACCACAGTACCCTCGTCTAGTAAGGGCTTTTTACGCTGCTTCAAAAGGATCAAAAGGCATGACCAATTTCAGTATGGTGCTAAAAGTGGTTCATATGGAAATTAATCCCACCACACTATGTCAAATACTTGATATACGTGATGAAGGAGCTCACTGCTTTTCTGAGACATGGTACTCACAATGTGTCATCACTAGGACCTCAGTGCTTCAAAACACACTCATCAAACTTCCAAAACCGTTGGTAGCCTCCAACCTCGTCCCCTTGTGTCGTATCCTTCAAAATATGTGTGTCTACTCCATCACGCCACAACCTGACAGTTTTGAGAAAGTCACGTACCTTGACCTCATGATTATTCATCACGTGATTACTAGTACTCCTATTCATTTGGGTCATGTTATTTTCACCTTCATGCTGAATGCTGTTGTAATGGGACGATCTGCTCCCTATGGGATGATTTTGACAAAAATCTTCAAATTTTTCCAAATCCCACTTGAGGATGAACATTCCATCCACTTCAACAACACTTTTTCTATGAAGAACATTAAACAGATGAAGATTCAAACTGATGATCGCCCTGCCTCCAAGAAACGAAAAACTCGTCATTCCTCCTTTGTTTCTCAAAAATCTGAAGTTGAAACCACTCAACCTCCACCTGAGGATACACCATCACCACTTATTCCAGAACCAACCTCTCCACTGCATAACTCTTCTGATACTACTCCTTCTCCTGACTCACCAGTCCCCACAACAACTCAGTCTTCACCAATCCACAAATTGACTCCCCTTCATGAAACCGATCCTATCCCTGAAACCGATCCTTCTCCTCCAACTGTTCCAGTGGATGAAGATGTGCTCCCATCACCAGATTTTTTGCAACGAATTCCTCATGCTGCTAACTTTAAAAAACCAGCCCAACCTCTCCTTGAGGTCACAGGTGTGTTCAGTTTCATTGACTCCTTTTTCACTGCCACGACTCATAACCATTCAAAGGACAAGGCTAGGAGCTCTCAGAATAAGAGTTCCAGTGTAAATGATCAGCCTAAGGGCTCGGTTCCTAGCACAAGGATTGGGGACAACAAGAATACGAAGTAGATGAAACTTCTCAAATTAATTAGGAAAGACCAGAAGAAAATCCTTCAGCGCTTCACTCACTTTCAGAACTCTATGATTCAATTTGGTCTCATTCTTGAATGGGTTACCAAACACTTGGTCCCTACTATTGCTCCTGGAGATCATCCTCCTGAGCTACCAGCCCAGCCATCATCTGATATTCCATCTCCTTCATCCTCATCAGATGAACCATCCTCATCAGACTAATTCAGTTGATGTTTCTTTTTGCTGCTGCCAAATTCAGGGGGAGAATGATTATGCTTTCTGTTAATCCAGTTGATTATGCTTTTTGTTTATCCAGTTGTTTTGGGTTCATGCTTTTAAACTGTTTGAATTATAGTGTTGCTTATGATTGTTAAGTTGAATTGTTGTGTTGCTTATGAACCCATGTTTATGCTATGTTGAACAAATCTTTAAATTATTAGCTAATTATCATGATGTTTTATGAATGGTTAAAATCATGTTATTTCAACACTTTGGCATACATTTAAGGGGAGTAATGATTTTTAGTTTTAAAAATTATTACACATATGATTGAGGGGGAGCATAAACATTTTATCTTTGTCTTATTTTAAAATCATAATCTAAAGAATTTTGTCATCATAAAAAAGGGGGAGATTGTTGAGACAAAATCTCTCAAATGATTTTAATGATAACAAAATTACTTAAGAGATTATGATTATGGTTAATGACTAACATGTGCTCTTGAGTGTATTCATATAAGATAATAGGATATTAATCATTAAGGGAAAAAGAAGGAAAATATGATTCTGGCCTGAGGATGGAAAACCACATGAGGATGGCATATGATCAAGATGAACCACGTGAGGATGGGCTGCAAAGTGGAAAATCTCCAGATCTTCCCAAGTTGTGACCGCACCAGTACAAATGTTTTTATTCATTAAAGAAATGAACAATAAAGTCAAAGAATGAATAAGTAAAAGTATTTGAAATAAAGAAGTTAGAAAGCCAAAAGGAAAAGGACAAGAACAACTAGATCTAAGTCTAAAAGGATGATAGATTAGACTGAGGATGGACCAGCTAAGTTGAAAGCAACCCATCAAGCATGTGCAAAGGCTAAAATCAGAACATTTATTAGGCTTGCACGTTTTAATACATGAAGAAGTCAAGTTAACAAAAAGCAACTTCAAACAAGCCAAAAATGGAAGATCACATGTGAAAGCAGATCTGATCCTCGGACTGAGCATGACAGTCCTATGTAATAGGGTGGCTTTTTCTCTCTTGTCAACATCACCTCAAAAGTTGAAATCAACCTAGTCCTTAAAGTTTTTGAAAAGGTTGCAGCTCACATGGTCAAAGAAACAACTTTGCACTCTTGATAAAAGAGAATAGACAAAGACATCTCAAGATCAAGTTTCAATGAAGCTGGCCTGCATACGTGAGGATGGGTTCTGCCTGGCCTAACAAGCTGAATGGCAGTTCTGTAATTATGATGAAAAACCTTGGATCCTTTGAAAAATGATTTCCAACGGTCATCAAAGAGCTTGGACCTCTATAAAATGCAGCGAGCTCTTCATCATAAAACACACAACACAGTTGCATAAAAAGATCAAGCATCTTAAAGCTATCAAGAGCAATTCACATCCTCACTTCATACTTTCTTTGATCCTACACTATATCTTTGTATATCCTTTGAGAAAGTATTAAGTATCAATCACTCTCATAATACTTTGTAATTTCCTTATGAGTGAAGCTTGGAAATATTTGAAAATTGATTGTAAGCTTGGTGAAGCTAAAGAATACACAATTTGTAATCATCCTCAGCGTGAGGTTGATCTGTTTGAAAGTTAGTGAAATCTCACAAGGGTGTGAGGACTGGACGTAGCCAACTCTGGGTGAACCAGTATAAAATTGTGTGTGTCTCTCCCATATTCTTCTTTTACTCTTTTGCTTAAGTTAAAACTACAAGGTTGAAAAAATTCCATCCTCAGTGAGAGGATAGTTTACAATCTCTTGAAAATTATTTTTAAACAGCAAAATCCCTATTCAACCCCCCTTCTAGTGATATTTAGGTACATCATTTTCAAATTGACAGTTCTAAATGTGAGAGAAATTGGAGTGTCTTTGAATGTGTTGATAATTCTTCATCTTATGCATATTTTACATTGTTTGTAGTCTTATTTAACTTTAATTATTAGTTAATTTAAGAATTTATTTGATATAGTTTTTTGATTTTTTTTCTCTTGAATTTATCGCCTTGTTTATGTTGTTATTTCCTTGATTAAGTAGTGATTTTTTATTTATAGTTTTGTGTTTTTCGTTGTTTTAGTATAGTGTTGAATTTTGATGAGAAATCAACATGACCTATGTGCAGTATCTCAACCATATGTTGAGTTATAGATATACAAATGGAGTCAACCCAAGTGCAAATGAAAGATAAGATCCATAATTTCAACTTTCACGAAGACACTAGAACCCAATTTGCACTTAAAAGAGGAGAAAACACAATAGAAATGTGATTTACTCACTTTTTAGGGATCTTGTTGGTTATTTTGAAGTGTGGAGACTTGTGTCATAGCAGAGAAACTCATAGGAGGTTGATTCTAACACCATTGAATGAGTTTTATCAAATATCATTCATGAATAATTCTTGTAATTCTTCTTTAATCTCTATCTTTTGTTCCTTTGTTATGAGTGACTAAACTTTCTTTGTAAGGGATGAGTAGAACTTGAATGAATTTATTGAATTATTTTTCTCATCTATGTGCTTCATGATTTTTATTGTTTGATCACCTTTAAACTTCTTTACGATTCCTATTTTGAAACATAAGTAGATTGTACCAATGCTTGAGATGATAAATACGTGATTTCGTAATCTTGGAGACAAATCAATTGAGATATTTGCAGAGACAATAGACCAGTATGAGAATTCTTGAACGTTCAAGTTTAATTCTAATCTTAAATCCACTAAGGAATTATGAGTTATTTTGGAATTAAAGGTTGTCACCAACGAATTGTGCCAAAAATAGTAAAGAGAATTCGAAAATAATTCAATAATTAGGATCAAATTAGATATCAAGGTTGGACTCAAGGTGAAACTCATCCTTGACATTTTTCTTATTATAAAACTTCAATGCTATTACTCTTGTTAGTTTCAAAAGTCATTTCAATCAATTCAATTTTTTTTGTTTAATTTTAATAATTAAACATAATTCGATAGTATAGTGCAATACTTGAATTTGACATTCATGATGTAGCTAAATATCACTAGAAGGGGGGTTGAATAGGGATTTTGCTGTTTTAAAAATAGTTTTCAAGTGTTTTAAAAACTATCCTCTTGTTGAGGATGGAAAGCCCGAGGATGGGTTTTTCAAAACCTTCAAATTCAAACCGAGTTAAAGAGTGAAGAAGAAATATAAGATTGACACACACTGTTTTTATACTGGTTCACCCAAAGATGGCTACTTCCAGGCCTCACACCCTTGTGAGATTTCACTAATGTTCAAACAGATCAACCTCTAACCGAGGATGATTACAACTTGTGTATTCTCAAGCTTCACCAAGCTTACAATCAGATTTCAAATATTTTCAAGTGTACCTCACGTGGAAATTACAGTGTGATAAGAGAGTGATTGATTCTAAATACTTTCTTAAAAGATTCACAAAGATCTAATTTAGGATTTGTAGAAAGTATGAAGATATAATGGATGTTGCTTCTTGAAAGCTTTAAGATCTTTGATCTTTTTTAATGCAATGTGTTGTGTGTTTTGATGAAGATCAGCTTGCTGCAATTTATAAAGGTCTTGTGATGTTTATTTCATAAGCCAAGTCTTTTATGACCGTTGGAAAATCCATTTGAGAAATGCCAAGGTTTTTCTTCATATTTACGAAAATGTCATTCAGCTCATT
This sequence comes from Cicer arietinum, assembly GCF_000331145.2. Classification (NCBI taxonomy): domain Eukaryota; kingdom Viridiplantae; phylum Streptophyta; class Magnoliopsida; order Fabales; family Fabaceae; genus Cicer; species Cicer arietinum. The sequence continues at coordinate 46,448,319 of NC_021163.2, read as the reverse complement.
TGAAAATATGCATTCCATGTTCAAGTACGAGGTAGCTGTTTTCTTGGCACTTGGGGACACGAGATGTCCTTTTCTCTTTCCTTTCTTTAATGTTTGAATATTGTGTGGAGTCATATTCATTCTCTTTCTTCAATGCCTTCATAAAGCTTCACATGTGAGTTTTTTCTCTTTCCTCCATTTAATGCCTTGTAAGAACATGTGATGTCCTTTTCATTCCTTTCTTCAAGGCTTTGTGAAGGCTTCACATGAAGTCATTTTCTTCTTTCCTTGCCTTAAGACATGTGATCAATTTATTTAGGACTTGTTTGTTGTTGTCTTTTTAAAGATTGACTTTATAATCTTTTTAAATCACATAATGGTACACGTAGCCTTTTTTCCTATGACATGATGAGTTGCTTTCATAAAGTGTTGGGATGCTTTTCAACATCAACATGATGAATTAAGTCAACATCAAAAAGTATATAAAAATTAAAACAGAGTCAATCAGCGGAAGATGAATCTTCAGATGATGAAGATGTAGAGTTGGGGGCAAAGGAGAACTGGGTCGGTATCACATGAGGTTGATTATTTGCAGCAGCTGATGAACCCAAATGTTTGGTAACCCATTCCAGAATGAGTCCAAACTGAGTGATGGTTTTTTGAAAGTGAGAAAAGTTAACCAACAATTTCTTTTGGTCTTTCCTAATGGTCTTTAGTAGCTTTAAAAACCTTTTGTTCTCAGATCCTGCCGATTTGGTGCTGGTGGTTGAGTCATCACGTGCCCTTTTGGATTTTGAACGTTTAGCCTTATCCTTAGAGAAATTTTCAAAATGTGGAGCCAAAGGAGATTTGGATTTTTCTTGTAAATCCGGATTAGAATTAGATGGAGCAATAGTTGGAGAGATAGGAGAAGAGTTTAGACTTACTTGAGATGGCAATGTGGATTCTTCCGCATGCGTGTTCCTATGAGGGCTCTTTGACGAATGGTGATCATAGGATACGTTTAAATCAAAGAATAAATCTTTACCATCCTTAACTGAAGGAGCGGCAATATGTGGTGATGTATCCTTACTGACTTGTGGAGATTGAGGAAGTGTTGAGCCAGCGGAGTTAAACGAGGGAGTGCGAGAATGAGATAGTGGAGAGGCAGACTTCTGCTTTTTTGAGGCAGTTTTCTTCTTCCTTGAGGTAGGGTTTTGTTCAGGCAGATCAATGCGCATTTGTTTGATATTTTTCATAGAAAAGAAGTTATTGCACTGAATACTCTCTTCATCATCAAGGGGTACTTTAAAGAACTTAAAGATTTTGGTCAAGATCATCCCATAGGGAGCTGATCGACCCACAATGGCAGCATTCAACATGTAGCTAAATATGATATTGCCCAAATGAAAGGGTGTTCCAGTCAACAGATGATGAATAATCAAAATATCAAGTTCAGTTACCTTTTCATAACTCCCAGCTCGAGGCACTATCGAGTGAACACATATGTTGTGATAAATTCGACACAAAGGAGGAAGGTTTGAGGCAATGAGAGGTTTACGAGGATCGATCAGGATATTTTGAAGAACTGAAGTTCGAGTGACCATATACTGCATATACCATGTTTCAGCAAAACAGTGGGCTCCAACATCTTGTATGTCAAGAATTTTGCATAGTGAAGTGGGGTTTACGTCCAAGTGTACTCCCTTAAGTACAAAACTGAAACAAGGGCTTCCTTTACAGCCATTGCATGCAGCATAAAATGCCTTTACCAGCCGTGGGTATTGCGGTTCATTCACTCTAAAGAAGGAGGTCCATCCTAACTTATCAAAAACTTTTACAACATTAAAGCCACCATTTTTCAAATTGATTAGGTCAATGTGCTTGCCATGAACCACATATTTGTTAAACCATTTTGAGGTGTAATTTAATTCCGATTCTGTGGAGTCAAAAAGAGGAACAGGAGTTGGTTTGGATGAACGAGATTTCTTTGGGAGTCGGTTTACCTTGTTCAGATGATTTGGTTTTTGACCTTTTTGGAGTGGAAGGTTTGGAGGATGATTTAGGAATCGATTTAGCCGAGGTATTTCCTTTGGAATCGTCCGAATCAATCACATGCACAGTAGAGTCCTGAGTAACCTTTTTGTTTGAATGGACAACCCCAGATTAAACTCTTGAAGATCTTCTGATCGATGTAGTGGATTTTGACGATGAGGGCTTTTTGGTTTTTTGAGAAGAAGGTTTAGGAGGTGCCCTAGGAGGAGATACTGACTTTTGTTTTAATTCGTGTCCTGCAGATTCAGAACTCGAGTAGTTTTCTGAGTTAGTTTCTGGATCAAAAGGAGACATTTTTCGCTTGGCAGTAGTTTTGATGCGTGCCATTGTTGTTGAGAGGAAGAAAACGGACGAGAATGGTAATCGTGGTGAAGAGAGAGAGAAAGGGAAACTGAATAACTTTGGGAGAGAGAAACGTATGGAAGAGAGAGAAAAAAATTGAATACGGAGAGAGAATGAATTAAAAACGGAGAGAGAAAAATTAAATGAGAGAGAGAGAATGTGAGTGGGAAGTTGAAAACGTGAGAGAGAGGAAAAAAAACTGATTGATTAATGGAATGAAAAATCAGAAATGTGGGAGAGAGAGAGAGGATACGGGAGCCGTTGATGAGGTGTGATGATGATGAAATTGGAATCATGATGAACTGCATTTAATGCATTTTGTGCATTTATGATGAATGGAAAGTATCCAATGCGTGCCATCCATTTGACCAATGGATAACAGGAGACATGCGCATGGCCTTGACTGATTTGTCAAGGGAAGTTTCACCTAAAAGTACCTAAAGTCTTCCTATCTAATTTTTTGACTTTATTTGAGGGATCATATTTGCCATATATTTGCCACACAAAATAATAAAAAATAAAAATAACATTTAAAAATAAAAAATAAAAATAAAATTAAATAAATAAATAAAATAACAGAAATAAATTATTTAAATAACTTTGGGAAAATTTATGATGGAGAGTTCTTCAAAGATGAATTTAAACCGATCCTCTTGGAGAGGTTTGGTAAAAATATCAGCCAATTGATTTTCAGTGTCAATGAAAATTAATTATATATCACCCTTTTGAACATGATCTCTTATAAAATGATTTTTAATTTCAATATGCTTGGATCTTGAATGTTGAATGGGATTTTTAGAAAGATTAATGGCACTTGTGTTATCACAGAGGATGGGAAATTTTGTGTACCTTAAAGAGTAATCTTCTAGTTGATTCTTTATCCATAGAAGTTGTGAGCAACATTGAGCAGCTGATACATATTCAGCCTCTGTAGTTGAAAGAGCAATAGTACTTTGTTTTTTGCATGACCAACTTATTAGAGATTTACCCAGAAGTTGGCAAGCTCCGCTTGTGCTCTTCCTTTCAACTTTATCTCCAGCATAATCGGCGTCACAATAAGCAGTGAGATCAAGATTTGAACATTTTTTGTACCAAATTCCCAGATTAATTGTGCCCACAAGATATCTAAAAATCCTTTTTACTGCAGTAAGATGAGATTCTTTAGGAGAAGATTGAAATCTTGCACAAAGACC
>NC_021163.2:46436628-46444059 GCF_000331145.2 Cicer arietinum | reverse complement strand
GAGTCTTCTTGAAAAGAGTTGTATCAATTTGACCTCTAATGAATCCATTCTCTTTTAGAAAAGAGCTTAACCTCTCATACCAAGCTCGAGGAGCTTGCTTTAAGCCATAAATAGCTTTTGAGAGTTTGAACACATGATTCGGCCTCTTCATATCTTCAAAACCCGGAGGTTGACGAACATACACTTCTTCATTTAAGAACCTATTCAAAAAGGCACTTTTGACATCCATTTGAAATAGTTTTATACCTTTATGAGTAGCATAGGCTAAGAGGATTCTTATTACTTCAAGTCTTGCTATGGGTGCAAACGTTTCATCATAATCAATTCCTTCTTGTTGATTGTACCCTTGTGCCACTAGTCTTGCTTTATTTCTAATGACTTCTCCATCCTCATTTAGTTTGTTTCTAAATAACCATTTAGTCCCAATAATGGATTTATCCGGAGGATGGGGTACAAGATTCCATACCTTGTTTCTTTCAAATTGTGAGAGTTCTTCCATCATAGCTTCAACCCATGATTTGTCACCAATAGCTTGATCAATTGTTTTGGGTTCAACTTGTGATATCATGGCCATGTTGGTAGTGTTTTCCCTTAGAGAATTTATGGTTCTAAGACCATCTTTAGTATTCCCAATTATTAGATCTGGAGGATGATGTGTGACTGTTCTCCATCCTCTTGGAGGTTGCTGTGAGGTTGGGCCAGACTCATCCTCATCATGAGGACCGGGTACTCGAGAGGATGAAGGTTCATCTTCTTCATTTTTATCCATTTTTTCTAAACAAAAGTCATCAAACTCATCAAAAATAACATGCATGGATTCCTCCATAGTTTGAGTCCTAAGATTATATATTCTATAACATTTTGACGTTGTGGAGTATCCTAGAAAAATTCCTTTATCAGATTTGGGATCAAACTTTCCCAAATTTTCTTTATTATTAAGAATGTAGCATTAACACCCAAAAATATGAAAATAGGAAATATTTGGTTTTCTCCCTTTCCATAGCTCGTATGGAGTTTTGTTTAAAATTTTTCTAATGGATGCACGATTAGAAACATAACAAGCAGCGTTAATGGCTTCGGCCCAAAAATATTTTTCAATATTGGCTTCATTTAAAATGGTTCTAGCCATTTCTTGTAAAGTTCTATTTTTCCTTTCAACAACCCCATTTTGTTGGGGAGTTCTTGGACAAGAAAAGTTGTGAGAAATACCATTTTCTTCACAAAGATTTTTAAAAGATTCATTTTCAAATTCACCTCCATGGTCACTTCTCACCGAGACAATTTTTGAACCTTTTTCATTTTGAATCTTTTTGCAAAAATGGTGGAATGCCTCAAAGGCTTCATCTTTGTGTTTTAAAAATAGAACCCAAGTAAAACGGGAAAAATCATCAACAAGTACAAAGCCATATCTTTTTCCACTAAGACTTGGAGTTTTGATAGGACCAAAGAGATCAATGTGAATGAGTTCAAGAGGATGATTTGTTGAAACAAAGTTTTTAGAGTGAAAACTACTTTTAACTTGTTTTCCTTTCACACAAGCTTCACAAACTTTGTCTTTTTCAAAATTAATTTTTGGAAGACCTTTTACTAATTCTAAATTTGCTAATTTAGAAATAGTGTTTAAGTAAAATGAGAGAAGTCATCAACAATAACAAAGCCATATCTTTTGCCACTAAGACTTGGAGTTTTTATGGGACCAAAAAGGTCTATATGAATAAGTTCAAGTGGATGTTTTGTTGTAACAATATTTGTTGAGTGGAAGCTACTTTTAACTTGTTTTCCTTTAACACAAGCTTCACAAACTTTGTTTTTCTCAAAATTGATTTTTGGAAGACCTTTAACTAATTTTAACTTTGATAAATTAGAAATAGTTTTTAAGCTTGTGTGACCAAATCTGTTGTGCCAAATCCATTTATCTTTATCAATGGATACAAAACAAGATTCAGTGGGTAAATCATCCAGATAAAGTTCATATAAATTCTTTTTTCTAAAACCGGAGAAGAAAACTCTACCCGAGGATGAATGTTTAACCTCACAAAGAGTAGGCTTAAAAATAACTTCAAAACCACTATCACATAATTGACTAATACTTAGCAAGTTATGTTTTAGACCATCCACATACTAAACATTTTCAATTTTAGCAGGATTATTTTTACCAATAATACATGTACCTTTTATTTGAGCTTTATCATTATTACCAAATGTGACTGATCCTCCATCTTTTATCTCCAAGGAAATAAAGCAATGCTTATCTCCTGTCATATGCCTTGAGCAACCACTGTCCAAGTACCAAGGCTTTCTTTTGTTGATCAGAGGATGAACTTTTTCAGTTTCTGATTTTGCCATAAGACATAGGTTGGCTTCTTCATCCTTTTCTTGCTCAGAGGATGACTCGTCACTATCATCCCAAGTAATCATCATGGATTTGTTTTTGTATGGAAATCTTCTTGAGTTCCTTTTGTTGAGAGGACACTCAGTTTTGTAGTGTCCCATCTTGTTGCATCCAAAACAAGTTATCTGACTTTTGTCAGTTTTTTCTTTTTGATGAGATCTTCTATCTTGTCCTCTTCGATTTATCATCCTCTTGATTCTTTTGGAAATTAGAGCCAGTTCGTCCTCCTCTTCCTCAGATAGAGGATACTCCGAGCTTTCCTTTTTCATGACCTCTTCCGTCTTCTTGAAGGATGAACTTTCTGCTTGGCTTGTTTTTAGCGCAATCATTTTTCCTTTTCTGCTAGGTTTGTCAGCCAGCAACAATGGTTCATGAGCTCTTAGAGTACCAACTAGATCTTCCAATTTCATGTTGGTCAAGTCTCTTGCTTCTGTAATGGCAGTCACCATTGGCCTCCATTCTTTTGGTAAACTCCTTAGGATTTTTCTTATCCTTTCTTGAACGGAGTATACCTTTCCAAGAGATCTCAAGTTGTTTAGTATGATTGTTAACCTTGAGAACATTTCATCAATGGTTTCCTCTTCCTTCATTTCGAATAGTTCGAAATCTCTTACTCCCATGTCAATTCTTGCTTCTTTCACGTGACTTGTTCCTTCATGATGGATCCTTAGAGTGTCCCAAAGCTCCTTAGCACTTTTGCACTCTTCGACTCTATCATACTCTTCCCTGCACAAAGCACACGTTAGAAATAAATGAGCTTTAGAGTTTAGGAGTACCTTTGCATTTTCATCAGCTGTCCATTGTGCTTGAGGTTTCACATCGGAGGTTGCATCTGCGTTGTTGGTTCTTATGACATGATCTCCATTTTCCACCACCGACCACATATTGTTGTCTTGTGATATGAGAAATAGTCTCATTTTACCTTTCCAGTGGTAGTAATCTGTACCATCAAAGTAGGGGGGTCGGCTGGATGATCCTCCTTCAGGAATATACTTAGCTTTAGACATTTTTGGATCTTTTTCTCTTACACTGTTAAGTGTATTCTTCTAGAGGACCTTGCTCTGATGCCAATTGATGTAGCTAAATATCACTAGAAGGGGGGGTTGAATAGGGATTTTGCTGTTTAAAAATAGTTTTCAAGTGTTTTAAAAACTATCCTCTTGCTGAGGATGGCAAGCCCGAGGATGGGTTTTGAAAACTTTCAAATTCGAAACGAGTTAAAGAGTTAAGAAGCAATAGAAGATTGACACACACTGTTTTTATACTGGTTCACCCAAAGATGGCTACTTCCAGTCCTCACACCCTTGTGAGATTTCACTATTCTTCAAACAGATCAACCTCTGACCGAGGATGATTACAACTTGTGTATTCTCAAGCTTCACCAAGCTTACAATCAGATTTCAAATATTTTCCAGTGTACCTCACTTGGAAATTACAGTGTGATAAGAGAGTGATTGATTCTAAATACTTTCTCAAAAGATAAACAAAGATCTAATGTAGGATTTGTAGAAAGTATGAAGATATAAAGTGTTGCTTCTTGAAAGCTTTAAGATCTATGATCTTTTTTAATGCAATTAGCACTTTTGCACTCTTCGACTCTATCATACTCTTCCCTGCACAAAGCACACGTTAGAAATAAATGAGCTTTAGAGTTTAGGAGTACCTTTGCATTTTCATCAGTTGTCCATTGTGCTTGAGGTTTCACATCAGAGGTTGCATCTACGTTGTTGGTTCTGATGACATGATCTCCATTTTCCACCACAGACCACATATTGTTGTCTTGTGATTTGAGAAATAGTCTCATCTTACCTTTCCAGTGGTAGTAATCTGTACCATCAAAGTAGGGGGGTCGGCTGGATGATCCTCCTTCAGGAATATACTTAGCTTTAGACATTTTTGGATCTTTTTCTCTTACACTGTTAAGTGTATTCTTCTAGAGGACCTTGCTCTGATGCCAATTGATGTAGCTAAATATCACTAGAAGGGGGGGTTGAATAGGGATTTTGCTGTTTAAAAATAGTTTTCAAGTGTTTTAAAAACTATCCTCTTGCTGAGGATGGGATGGAAAGCCCGAGGATGGGTTTTTCAAAACCTTCAAATTCAAACCGAGTTAAAGAGTGAAAAAGAAATATAAGATTGACACACACTGTTTTTATACTAGTTCACCCAAAGATGGCTACTTCCAAGCCTCACACCCTTGTGAGATTTCACTAATGTTCAAACAGATCAACCTCTAACCGAGGATGATTACAACTTGTGTATTCTCAAGCTTCACCAAGCTTACAATCAGATTTGAAATATTTCCAAGTGCACCTCACGTGGAAATTACAGTGTGATAAGAGAGTGATTGATTCTAAATAGTTTCTCAAAAGATTAACAAAGATCTAATGTAGGATTTGTAGAAAGTATGAAGATATAATGGATGTTGCTTCTTGAAAGCTTTAAGATCTTTGATCTTTTTTAATGCAATGTGTTGTGTGTTTTGATGAAGATCAGCTTGCTGCAATTTATAGAGGTCTTGTGATGTTTATTTCATAAGCCAGGCCTTTTATGACCGTCGGAAAATCCATTTGAGAAATGCCAAGGTTTTTCTTCATATTTATGAAAATGCCATTCAACTCATTTGAAAATATGCATTCCATGTTCAAGTACGAGGTAGCTGTTTTCTTGGCACTTGGGGACACGAGATGTCCTTTTCTCTTTCCTTTCTTTAATGTTTAAATATTGTGTGGAGTCATTTTCATTCTCTTTCCTCAATGCCTTCATAAAGCTTCACATGTGAGCTTTTTCTCTTTCCTCCATTTAATGCCTTGTAAGAACATGTGATGTCCTTTTCATTCCTTTCTTCAAGGCTTTGTGAAGGCTTCACGTGAAGTCTTTTTCTTCTTTCCTTGCCTTAAGACATGTGATCAATTTATTTAGGACTTGTTTGTTGATGTCTTTTTGAAGATTGACTTTATAATCGTTTTAAATCACATAATGGTACATGTAGCCTTTTTGCCTATGACATGATGAGTTGCTTTCCTAAAGTGTTGGGATGCTTTTCAAGATGTTGACTATAGGCACATGCTAATATCATCATTCCTCGTACCTTTCTCTTGCATTCTTGCTACTTTTCTTCAAAGGCCTTTCTTTAATCATTTTTTAATAGTATTTTGCCTTTATTGAATGAATCAAACAATTCATTCTTTAATACTATTCTGCCTTTGTTGAATGAATTCAAATAATTCATTCTTTAATACTATTATGCCTTTGTTTAATGAATTCAAATCAACGAGGATGCAGAAATGCACTTTCCCCAGCTCGTGAGGCCATCCTCGGCATTTTCCATACTTAGCATTTAACTCAGAATTTTCTTCTTTTTCCTTAATGAATGATAACATGTTTTCTTATATGAATACACTCAAAAGCACAGATTATTCATTAAGCACAATCATAATCTTTTAATTAATTTTGTTATCATTAAAACCAATTGAGAGAGATTTTGTCTCAACAATTCAGTACTACCGTTTTATTATTACTTATAACCATTAAGTAGACTTGCTAAAACACTATCACATATCAATACAAAGAGAAGGAATAAGCTTGAACATCAAATACTTAATGATCTTGCTTATGTAGCTTATAACTTGCGTTTGAAGAATATGTATAAAAAATTTATGTGAAAAATTAACCAATTATTGAGTCTACTTATTGTATATAATAGCTTCTCAATTTATCTTATTGTGTTTTATTGTAGGTGGAAGCCGAATAAGATATATTATGATCCAATTGATTACAAATCAATTGATAAAATTGATTCTTGGGTGCTTGAGGAAGAACCAAATTTTAAACTTGATATTGATGAGAATGAGTGTTTTTTATCGTGAGAATGGAATAATAATTGTTGATGATTTATTGAGAAACAACTGAGGTTAATGTGTAGTTATATTAGGTATTTTTGTATTTACTTGACAGTTGAAATTATCAAATTTACTTTTGTACTTGTTTATTATTTTATTTTGGTACAATCAAATTGACACTACAAAATTTCATGCTGAAGGGGACGATGGTGATGCAAATGGTGAAGCTGAAGATCTTCTCATTCCAAATGACTATTATGACTGTTAACAATGAAAAGAGGAAGAAAGAGGAAGAAGAGAAAACAACCACTCTAGGATTTCATATCATATAATAAACCAAAACTGAAGTTAATAGGGTTACAATGAGTATATATAGAGGAAAATAGAAAATATCTAAAATACCCTTACTACTAATATATAATAATATTATCTAATATCTCCCCTCAAACTCACGATGCATTAACATGGAGCATCGAGAGTTTGTCAACTAAAAAACGGAAACGTTTAATGGAATGCATCTTTGTGAACAAATCAGCAATCTGTAAAGAAGAAGGGACAAATGGTAGAGTAATAGTTCCATACTGAAGATGATGACGAGTAAAATGACAATCAATCTCAATGTGTTTGGTGCGTTCATGAAAGACCGAGTTGTGAGCAATTTGAATAGCACTCTTGTTATCACAGTGCATCGGAGTTGGCTCAGCAAGAGAGATACCCATATCAGACAAAAGCCAACGCAACCAAATTATTTCAGCGGTAGTGGATGCCATAGCACGATATTCAGCTTCTGTAGAAGAGCGAGAGACAATGTCTTGTTTCTTACTCTTCCAAGAAATAAGAGAGTCTCCAAGAAAGATACAAAACCCTGTGGTGGATTTACGATCAGCGTTATCACCAGCCCAATCAGCATCAGAATAAGCTCGTAACTCCAATGAGGATGATGATGGAAAGAGAAGACTTTGAAATTGAGTTCCTCGAAGATAACGAAGAATCCGAAGAACTGCTGCCCAATGTACTGTAGTGGGGGAGACAACAAACTAACTAACAACATGAACAACATAAGCAATGTCAGGTCTGGTAATCGTAAGATACACTAAGCTGCCAACCAAAGTACGATACAAAGTGGAATCTAGTAAAGGAACCCCATCCGAGGGAGCATATTTCACATTCAACTCAAGAGGAGTATTTGCTGCTCTA
>NC_021163.2:46389838-46430936 GCF_000331145.2 Cicer arietinum | reverse complement strand
TGTAAATTATAATGACTCAATTATTTATCCAAAGACATTTCTTTATTTATTTCTCTGCTTTATTTTAAATTCTTTTGAAAAAAAAAATATACCCTCGCTTTGAAAAACGGGGTGTTACATATGGCCTGTCCCAATCAGCCTCCCGGAATGGGGATCTTGCACACAACAAGAAGTGGAAGAAAACATAACCGAATAACCGAAATCACATATTTGACTAACAGAAGCAAGACTCAAAGTAAGATTAGGAATATAATAAACATACAAGTTAGGTGTGGAGACAAAACCAATGCCTGCTAGTGGCATAGGAGTGCCATCAGCAGTCATAACCGACACAGACGAGGCAGGGTTCACAAACACGAAAGATTTATCATCGTATGTCATATGATGAGATGCTCTAGAATCAAGAATCCATATGGAAGGAGATATACCTGACATACCAGAGGAGTTCAAACCTTTAGAAGAGGTGGCAGACATGGCATGTGATTGAGTGGCAAGAAGTCTTTGAAGTTGTTCTGCAATATCAGATATTTGGGAAGCACTCTCAGATGAGTATACAGAACCAGAACTAGAGTCAATAGTAGGAGGAGCAGAAGCAACAACATTGGACGATGGCCCCCTAAAATTCTTCTTATGTGCTCTCCCCAATTTCGGACAATGTGCTTTCCAATGACCTTTTTCTTTGCAGAATATACATTCATCATTACCAAGCCCAACTCTCCCTTGAGATGTTTTTTTTTGAACAGGAGCAACAAAAACAGATAGAGGAGCTAAGAGAATTTCCTTATTTAACATACCAGAATGAGTCTTAAGTCTGATTTCTTCTGCCAACAATTCACTAACTACTCATTCAACATTAGGAAAGGGGGAACGATGCAAAATACCCCCACGAAGGCCCTCAAAATCATCACGAAGAGCCATTAGAAACCAAACCAGACGTTGCTCCTCTCTTTGATCAATGTATGCTTTGACATCTTTCAACTCAGGTGATTCCATAAGAGCCAATTGATCCCACAGATTAGTCATTGCCGAATAGAATTCCTGAATGGTCATACTGCTCTGCTTAAGGGCTCTAATATCACTTTCTAACTGATAACGTTTTGCAAAGTTAGACTGAACATACAAACGTTTCAAGTGATCCCAAATCTCTTTAGCAGTATCATATTTTGCTAGTTGTACTCCTATAGACAACTCAACAGAATTATTAATCCAAGTAATAATTTTTGAATTACTAACATTCCATGTTTTCAGATCTTTTGCATATTGAGTTTCATCCTTTTTATCTGTAGGCTTAACAGAAGTTTCATCAACAAAACCCCACATATCTTTTCCAATCAAAAATTTTTTTATCACATAACTCCAATAAGAGTAATTTTGTCCATTGAGGTGAACACTAACAGCTTGAAGAGAATCATCCTTAACACCAGCCATAACAAATAATGACAGAAAAATACGACAAACACAATCACTGAGAGAAAATAAATTAAGGATAACCTGGTGCTGTGCGAGCACGATTTCTCCCTCTCCAGACGTCGTTTCGTCGATCCGACCATGGAAGACGAAGACCAAAATGTTGCGAACCTGCTGTCCAAAAATCAGCCCGATCCAACGGTTAACGAATGCGCAATCGATGTTTTTCTGAGACTGATTTAACAAAATCGGGAATAGGGTTACTCTTCTCTTTTCTCTTTTGGTGGTTGTCTTTCCTATCAAAATAGTCTCTCTCTTCTCTACGGTAGATCCCAAAATCAACCAAAGCTCTTTGATACCATGTTAACAATGAAAAGAGGAAGAAAGAGGAAGAAGAGAAAACAACCACTCTAGGGTTTCATATCATATAATAAACCAAAACTGAAGTTAATAGGGTTACAATGAGTATATATAGAGGAAAATAGAAAATATCTAAAATACCCTTACTACTAATATATAATAACATTATCTAATAATGACAAATAGTTTGTAACTTTGCATCAATTTGGTCCCGCACGGGGTGGTTTTTGGTTTTTTGTTCTGAAATTTTAAAAAGCTAGAACTTAAATCGTTTCAGTTTTGAGTCTTCAATTTTTAGTTTTTAATTTCAATTCTTAGTTGAGTTTTAGATTTTATTTTATTTGAAATAAACCACTCTCTTATGTTGTTTCATTATGAATCCACAAAATATAAATAAATAAAAAACATTGACACATAAAAATAATTAAAAATGAAAAATAAAAATAATTAAATTTTAATTATTTTATAAAAAGTAAAATATTATAAAATTATACTTTATTTAATTAAAATAATTTTAGTAATAGTGATTGAAGGTGGTAGTTTTGAAAGATGATTATCGTATTAGCGATTGGTCGTCAAAGGCGATTATAGTGCTCAAAAGAGATTGTTGATAGTTAGAGGTGATGGTTAGAGAGTGAATGCAATGGTAATGTTTGTGGTGGGTAAGAGGTAGTGGTGGTGGCAATGGTCGAGAGTGATTGGAGATGGCGGTGGTGGTTTGTTTGATGTAGGTGGTCAATGGTTTTGACAGTGACCAGAGGTGGGAACATGGTGATGATGGAAGTGGTCAAAGATGGTAGTCGTTGGCGACGACAATCAAAGGTTGGTGGTCAGTGATTAGAGATGGTGGTTGTAGATGGGTGGTTGGTGGTGGCAATGATCATAAATGATGGTTGATGGTGATGGCGGTGGTTAGGCATGGTGGTGAATAGTTGTTAGAGGTGGGTGACTAGTGGGGTTGACGGTGGTCAAAGGTGGTGGTATGAGATGGGTGGTCGGTGGTAATGGCGTTGGTCGGAGGTGGTTGATCAATGATGATCGTGGTGGTCAAAGTTGGTGGTCTGTGGTGGTGATTGATGGTTGTTGGAGAGATGCTTATGTCTATTGATGGTGACATGTTAATTTTAAAATAAAAACAAGAATTATAAAACCAATTTTTTTGGTTGAGTTTTAAGGAAAAATATTTTGAAATTAAGTAAAAAAATCAACTCAACTCCATTTTAACTAAACATATTTTTTGGTTGGTGGTAATCTAATGTATCTTCAACTTTCACATATAAGGTTTTAATTTTATAGGTTAACTTATGACATTTTGTGGAATTTTATAGGTAATATGATTGGTCGCAAAGGCGACTATATAGTGCTCAAAAGAGACTGTTGATAGTTAGAGATGGTGGTCAAAGAGTGACTGCAATGTGTTGGTGGTGGGTAGGAGGTAGTGGTGGTGGCAATGGTCGAGGGTGATTGGAGATGGTTGTGGCAGTTTGTCTGATGTAGGTGGTCAATAGTGTTGACAGTGACCAGAGGTGGGAACATGGTGATGATGGAAGTGGTCAAAGATGGTAGTCGTTGGCGACAGCGATCAGAGGTTGGTGGTCAGTGATGATAGATGGTTGTTGCATATGGGTGGTTGGTGGTGGCAATGATCATAAATGGTGGTCGATAGTGATGGCGGTGATTAGGCATGATGGTGATAGTTGTTAGAGGTGGGTGATTTGTGGTGTTGACGATGGTCAAAGGTGGTGGTATGAAATGGGTGGTCGGTGGTAGTGGCGTTGGTCGGAGGTGGTTGATCGGTGATGATGGTGGTGGTCGAACTGAGGTGGGAATTGATAGTTGTTGGAGTGATGCTTATGTCTATTGATGGTGACATGTTAATTTTAAAATAAAAACAAGAATTATAAAACCAATTTTTTTGGTTGAGTTTTAAGGAAAAATATTTTGAAATTAAGTAAAAAATCAACTCAGCTCTATTTTAACCGAACATATTTTGATTTTGAAATTAACTTTCAAAATCAAAAATCGAAAACTCACAACCACCTCGAACATATGTCATTATGTTTTTGAAGTTATGAGTTATGTAATCTGATTTATATTCATTTTTCACATATAATGTTTTAATTTTATAGGTTAACTTATGACATTTTGTGGAATTTAATTTTTATGGTGTGAAATTATGGACATGGTGAAATGTTTTATTTATTGTTGTAACATATATTGTTTTTTAGAAACTTCTAAAGAATATATAAATTTCAATTCATATTATAAGAATAGAGAAAAGAAAAGTTAAATACAAACGAAAGTGTAGAATCACCACAAACGGACTCAAACTAAAAAAATACATCAACTAGATTACATACCAACACTAGTGCAATTAAACCTTGTTAGATCGGTTTCTATGTACTTGTTAGATCGGTTTATTGTTCGATCTAACATCAAGCGTTGTAATAAATAGTTAATTATTAAATCAGCTAAAATGATAGATTTAACAAGTCAAATTCAAAACTAATTTATTAGATCGGTTAAATTTGAACCAATATAACAAGTCAAATTCAAAAATGATTTATTAGTTCGGTTAAATTTGAACCAATATAACAAGTCAAATTTAAAATTAATTTATTAGATCGATTAAATTTGAACCAATATAACAAGTCAAATTCAAAATTGATTTATTACATCGGTTAAATTTGAACCAATATAACAAGTCATATTCAAAATTATTTATTTTATCGATGAGCCAATCGATTTAAATAATAAACTTTTTAATTTTTTTTTCTTCGTAACTTTCACCCATCACATATGCATCCTCAAAATTTCACATATTACCCTATTAATTAGAATTTCTCATTCAACCATAAAACACAAAACTTTATACAAAGTTTTACATTTAAAAATCAATGACAATGAGTCATAATTTTTTTACAAAATCAAAGTTATAAAATTCAGAGCTGATAAATTGTCACATAACTAGTGAAGGTTTGACACTAAAGATGTCTTAGGGCATCAACCTAAAGGTTATCTGATAAACATTGTCTCATCCATAGTAAATGACATCAACTCGAAAGGTACCAAATATTGTTGCACTATTAAAAACAAATGAAGTCATATATAAGATGGAAAACACTACAATTAAGAAGCACCATTTCCCTTCTTCCTCTGTAACTTCTTCATGTAAAATTTCAATTCCTTACCTTCGAGGATGTATCTACAGAAATAAAATAAAACAAAACCAGTGTAAACAATAAAACAAATATGAAATTCAGCCCAAAATATTCTGAAACAAGCAGAATTATGCATACCCATCAACCCTGCCACATTGACCTGGACGAGATGAAATACAGGCCAACAAACGACCACCACCAAACTGCTCTTCAGTGTGGGAATCTAGCTGACGATCTTTTTGACGGTTCTCAAGTTTCCTCTGCACATGATTACTTTTCTTGGCTTCTTCAGCAGCGGCTTCAACCTCCTGGAAATTAGATATGAAAAGGTTGAGAAAAAATACATCCGATTTGAAAGAAGAGTCAACTACTGCACAGTAGAATGCACGAGAATTTAATCCAAAAAATGATAAATTGCAGTACCCTTAAAGGCAAACATGTTAGAATATGACTAGTGCTTACTTTCAGTTTCAACATATTGTATACGATATATTTTCTTATATAAATATTTGAAAAGACAATCATTTCGAAACTAAATGATATATCCAAAATAACAACACCTTCTACAAATATAAATGAAGTCATATACCATAGGACAACATATATAAGTGTGTATAATAAGAAAGTTTCCAAAACTATCACCTCTATAGAATCCTTCTTGGTTGCTGCTGATTTATTTTTGCTACCAATTTCAACACCATAGTGCTGAAGGTACCATTGCTTGAATGGTGCAGCATCAACCTGAACAATAGCACTCTTAACAAGAGTCTGCGTTCAGACGAGCTCGTTATTTGAAGCATTGTAAACCACATCCAGAAGACGAGTCTTGCGAGTTACTACTTCACTGCCCCTTGAGAAGTTACCGGTATCCAATCTAAGATCTCTCCACTTCACATTACCCCCTTGAACACGGATCATTCTGAATGTCTTGTTGCTTGATATTTAGTGCTTGCTAGCTGACGACCGAGCTCGTACCTATACAAAACCAGCACAAACATCATAAGCTTAAATAATAATTAACTGGGATAAGTACAACATCACAAGAAGAAAACCAACACTTCAAAAAATATTTATCATCATAAAAATTATGATCAATCAGTGCAAACAGAAAAATCACAATCATATTTCACATGAAAAAATAACAACTAGAAATCAACATACTAATTTGTGTTCAACAACAGGCAAGATAAGATATCTATGTCAATATTAACACCATCAACAGCTCTGTTAATTTAGTTTATTTATTATAGAATAAATATCTTCTTCCCTTTAATATACATCCTCTGTTAGTGATTTATCGATATCCATCCTCAACAAAACAAAAAGACAAGCTTCATACCCCAAAAAGTTATAAATATAAAAAAAATGATAATAATTTAAATAGAACAATTGAAACTATGACATGAATAATTCAACAATTGCATAATAAGACTGACTCTAAGCAACCAAATCAGGTCAGGTTGGTAAAAAAAAAAAAAACAAACTCATGCAGTTATCCAGGAAGCAGAATAAGAACAAACAATGAAACACGTGCAGCAAACAGATTTTGGTACTAAAGGAATTTAATGCGAATTACTTATTAATTAAGTTTACAAAACTATACTTGATTATAACTTTGATTATCACTTTGAAAAGTGTTTAACCCTTGGTAGATGGAGTTTTTCACTGTCATACTTACTGCTAGGGAATCAGGGTCTACTACAAAAGATACTCTTTCTATCACCTAGATTCTTGCTACATTATCTACTCATATTTTCTACTCTGTATATAACTGCCCAAAACCATCATAATATATTAGTAGACAGCACATCAATAAATATTATCCAATAAAAGAAGCCATCAAAGACATGAACCAATGGCAGCAAAGATAGCAGACTATTATTTTCATATGTTAAACACTTGAAACAAACATTAGTAAAAAGATCAAAATATACTCTTAACAATTTATTGAATTTCAGGAAAAGATGAAAGTGAAGCTCTTGTATGCCAGAACAGAGGGTCAAGGATCTTTAATTCCACCTTTCATGACTTCATTCTCTTGACTAGATATTTAGATTTTCAAGGTGTAACTATTAGGGTTATTATAGCAATGTAGATAAGGGTGTTAACTAGTTGTTGGAAGTTCTGGCATTATCTACTCATATTTTCTACTCTGTATATAACTGCCCAAAACCATCATAATATATTAGTAGACAGCACATCAATAAATATTATCCAATAAAAGAAGCCATCAAAGACATGAACCAATGGCAGCAAAGATAGCAGACTATTATTTTCATATGTTAAACACTTGAAACAAACATTAGTAAAAAGATCAAAATATACTCTTAACAATTTATTGAATTTCAGGAAAAGATGAAAGTGAAGCTCTTGTATGCCAGAACAGAGGGTCAAGGATCTTTAATTCCACCTTTCATGACTTCATTCTCTTGACTAGATCTGTACTTTTCAAGGTGTAATTATTAGGGTTATTATAGCAATGTAGATAAGGGTGTTAACTAGTTGCTGGAAGTTCTAGTCACAAAAAGTTACTTGGGGACAAAGCTCATGTCTTCACTGACTACAATTGTTGGAGGGTGTATATAGCATGCTGATAGTTTAGTTATTTATTGGTGGTTTGTGTCCGTTGTATGGAAACAGAGGGCAAGTTAAGTAGTCATGCTTTGATATTTTTTGTCCAATATTTTGTATAGGGACCTTAATGATTAATAGCCGCTTACATGCAAGTAGTATGTTGTCTTTGCTGCCATTGCTACATCTGCTAATATATTATTGAGGTTTTATTAACAGAGACAATTTCACAAACACATCTCACAACACAATCTAATCTTCTTGTTAAATGTTACATTGAATTTTTTTAAAATATTACTAAAATAAAATTCAATTAAAGATTAATAATAAGAACAATTTAGAATGAATTAATTTTAGATTCCTAATTAAGAAACAATAACTATTATAAAATTACCAGAGAAAACAAGAAACACTTTTCAATGGTCAAAGAAATTGGCACTTCTCGACCGAAACGCTCCTTGATAGATGAAAGAGGAAGACAAAAAGCAGTCGTCGTCAGTGCTGAAGTAGAAAAATGTTGTGCCGGACCAACTCTTCACCGGCGATGAAGGTTGAAAGCTGAAGTTCATCTGATTCCCGCTGAAAGCTGAAGTTCGTATTCATATTTTCACTGAAGGATGAAGGTTAAAGGTTGAAGGATGAAAATGTTAAAGCGTTGAAGGGGTAAGACATGGGTTCCTGAATGTTTAGTTCGTGACTAGATGAAGGATGAATGATGAAGATTGAGTTCGTGACCGGATGAACGATGAAGAATGGATACGATGGTAAATATATATATATTGCGAAAACAATATGGATGAATGATGATGAATGAATTGATGCAAAGTAAACTAATTAATTCGTGATCGGGTTTGTATTCGCGTATGAAAGACAAGGATGAAAGACAAAAGATGGATTTGCATTTGCTGCTGATTTCTAATTTTTTTTTTTAACTTAGAGAATTTTTTTTTTTTTAAAGAATTTGTTAGAACGGTTTAATATAACAGATCTACTAAAATTTGTAATAATAATAAATTTGTTATTATTATATTTTTGTAATTTTTTTAATGTGTATATTAGAACAGTTCAATTAGAACCGATCTAATAAAGTTTATTATAATAATAAATTTGTTATCGTTTTTTTTTAATGTGTATGTTAGATCAGTTCAATTAGAACAGATCTAACAAATTTTATCATAATAACAAATTTGACACCGTCTTGCTTATTACATTGGAGGTATAACAACCAATATAATATCGACGATGTAATAAGTTTAAAATGCACTAGTGCAGAAACTAACCTGCACCCAAAGGGTTTAAACAACATAAGAGATGCATTGAATTTGCTCTGATTGAAAATTAATTGCATTAAACATTTTTCCTTTTTTATGAACACTCAACCCCCATCATTGATGAGCATGAGCTTCTACACCATTAAACAAAGCACAATTAATCATCAACCACCATATGTGATAGTTAACATTCATAGTGCAAAGAGACATTTTTGTACTGGTTGTCTCTTTACACTATGAAACAACTCATAAATGACTCGTTTAAGACTCGTATTGTAGTATTTTTAATAATGTATCAAATAGTTTTAAGTTTTTATAAAAATTTATAAATTTACTCTATTTAATAAATTTTTTTAATTTAACGATTGAATTAATAAAATTTATCATTTATATTAAATTATTAAGTAGAATATAATTTATTAAAGAGTTACTTTTAGAGTCTATAAATCTCCATCCATTTATCCATTTATATGTATATAACAATGTGAAAGAAGTGACCTAACAATGATTGACCTCATTCTGTGGAAAAGGCACCTGATCTATAAATTTTATTTGTCTTCTATTGTTATTGCTGTTATTTACGTCTTTTCACTCAATTGTCGGTGACAATTTGTCTACTTTTTGTGTGTTTCATTCTATATTAAATTTTAGTGTATAATATCTATTTCAAATTTAGAAAATTGTGTTATTAAAGAGTTCTCTATAAATAATTATGGTTAGGGCTTACTTAAGGTCCAAGCTATTAATGCAAAGAGTATTTTGGAGGTTTTTTTTTCAATATTCTTTATTTGAAAAAAAATCATCAAACTACTTCTTTTTTAAAATTTTATTTTAAAGTACTCATTTTCTTTTTTTTACTATTTGCAAAGGGCGACCTCCTTAAAGAAATTCGAGTTTACAAAGACGACTTCTTTAAGAGAATTTTTAAAAAAAATTTAAATTTTATTTTGGACAATTTTTTTTGTTAATTTAAAATATAAATAAAATAAAAATAAAATTTTTTCTTAAAGAAGTCGTCATTTACAAATGCGACTTATAATTAAAAAAAATAGTATTTTAATGTATAGTTTAAAAAAGAAAATATTTTAGTAAAAAAATTCAAATAAGGGTTATTAGAAAAAGAAAACCCTACTTTGGAGCTCTAAAAAAATTGTATTGTAATATATATTAAAGCCTAATAGAAAATAGAAACATCTAAGTACAACGTATAAAAATATTCTGTTGCATACTCAAAAAGTAAAAACGGTAAAATTTAAATAAAATTATGATAAAATATTATTATTAGTGGTAAAAGGGTATCTTTTATTTTAATCAAGAAATCTCTTCAAAACTCTCTATGTCTCAATATTTTAAATATTAGACCAACTTTGATTATAGTATTGATTTAAATTTAAATTAAAAAAAAAAAAATTGTATTGGCAAGGATAAGTTAAGTTTACTCAAGTCAGTGACAATTTATTTAAAGTGTGTTTCATAATTTTATTAAATTTTAAACAATGTCTATTTTAAATTTAGAAAATTATGTTGAAGAAGAGTTCTCTATAAATAATTATGGTCAGAGCTTATCTAAGGTCGAAACGGATAATGCCAAGATTTTAGGCCTTCTAAAAAAGTTGTATTATAATGTATATTAAAGCCTCAACAAAATAGAAACATATAAATACAACATGTAAAAAGAAGTCTCTATTGCATAAAATAATACATCTAATTGATATATTTAATTAAAAAAAAATCATCTCAAAAGTATAAACGAAAAAATAATTAATATTACATTAAACTTTAATAACGACAGTTAAATAAAATAAAACATTTGTGCAAATGTGATAATTACAAAAGAATAGGGGGAGTCAATAAAAATATAGTGATATAGTTGCTAATATTTTTTATTTTGGCAAATGCTAACCCATGTTCCTAGGATTCATTTTAAGATATCAAATGTAAAAAGTTTATCTTAAAACTTTTGTATTCAAGAGGTTTAAACCTTCCCCAATGCATCTTTTGGTTCCCACTTGTTAAAGGAGTTTAGTCCAATAAAGAAAAATGAAGTCTCGTGCAAAGTAGGGGGGTATACATGACTCAATTTATTCTACCAATTCGTCTCGGATTGTAAGCAATGTGTGACTTTTTTTTTATTAATAGTTTTTTGTTTTTTTTCAAAATGTCACACTCTCAAAAAAATAATACAGAAATGCTTTATTTTTTAAATGCCCTACATTAATAAATAATAATTTTAGTTTTAATAATATTATTAATTTTGATAATAATAATAATAAAATAAATTATATTAATAAAATAAAATTAACTAAATTGAACAAATAAAACACATTAAATTAAAGAAAAAAATGCCACAAATTGAAAAAAAATACATCAAATTCAAATTTTATTATTATTATTTTGTTAACTTTTATCTATTAGATCCAAACAAAAAGATAAATAAGTTGTTATAATATAACATATCGTTTGTTTTGGCACATCTATTTAACTGCATTTTTTTCCCTCTAATTTAACATGTTTTATTTTATTTTATTAATAGTATTTTAATTTTTTAATTACTTTTAATTTATTAAATAACCAATAACTCAATTGTTAACAAAATAATATTAAGTGTTAATTTAACAAATATAATTGAGTTGTCAAAATAATATAGTATAATTTTATTTATTTATTAAATCAAACTAAAAATAGGACGGAGTTGTTAAGAAAATATGTTGTTGTTTTATCGGTAAAATATTAGGATTATTTGTTTTTGCAGGTTACTGTAATAACTTCCTTCTGTTATAAAAACTTCCTGCTCTTTTGGTTTGACACGTTATTATAACAATTTCATTTTGTTTTGACATATTACTATAACAACTTCCTCTTTTTTTTTTAATCTAATAAATAAAAATTAATGAAAATAATAATATTAAAATTTGAATTTGATGTATTTTTGTTAATTTGTGGTTTTTTTTTCTCTTTAATTTAACGTGTTTTGGTTGTTCAATTTAATTACATTTATTTTATTAATATAATTTACTTTATTATTATTAAATTAAAATTAATAATATTATTAAAATTATTATTATTATTATTATTATTAAAATTTATAATATTATTATTATTTATTAATATATTTTATTTTATTAATAGTATTTTGAATTTTTAAATATTTTAATTATTTATAATTTATTAAATAATAGTTAAAAGTGTTAATAAAATGGAGATAGAAATATATATATACTAGTAGATGGTCGCATCCCCAGGATGCGACCTTTCTGTTGAGGATGAAAAAAATTTAGTTTAGATCGTCGTATTCCCAGTTTGCGATAAGCAACTGGACCTAAAAAGTAGGATATTTATGTATTATTTTTTGGGAGTGTGACAATTTTGTGAAAAAAGAAAAAAAAAAAAAAAAAAAAGGGAAATTAAAAAAAAATTGATATATTTTATTTTATTAATAGTATTTTGAATTTTTAAATATTTTAATTATTTATAATTTATTAAATAATAGTTAAAAGTGTTAATAAAATGGAGATAGAAATATATATATACTAGTAGATGGTCGCATCCCCAGGATGCGACCTTTCTGTTGAGGATGAAAAAAATTTAGTTTAGATCGTCGTATTCCCAGTTTGCGATAAGCAACTGGACCTAAAAAGTAGGATATTTATGTATTATTTTTTGGGAGTGTGACAATTTTGTGAAAAAAGAAAAAAAAAAAAAAAAAAAGAGGATATTAAAAAAAAATTGCACAATGTGTTAGGTCTTATTCGATTCTAAAAATAACAAGGACAGGACAAATACAAAGTAGAAAAAGGACAAGATTCAAGTTATCTATCTCGTCCCAAATTACTTTAATAACAAATGATTATTTTATGTTATTACTAATTCATTCTCTCTTACAAATATTATCAATAAAATCACTAACTTAGTAGTTTAGGGTTTGTAAAATAATGTAATGAGTTGCTACTTTTGATGAATTGTCAAGTAAAAACCATAGGTGTCTTGCTATGAGTTACATTATGTTAATGTTTTTTATAATAAAGTTTAAGAATTACTATTTGATTACTCGTGTTATGACTAATTCGATCTTGTCTTTATGTAGTTCCATCTTTAGTAAAATCACAGTTCATCAAGTTTAATCAAATTAAAAGACAAATTAAAATCTAAATATTTACACGATTAAATATTAAGATTAAATAAACGAGACACTAAACTACTATTTATACACCATAATCCAAAATGCAGAGACTACTCGATTGTTCTCTTCCATTTACATCTTTCTTTATCATCAAAACCCTTCCCTTAAAGCTCTGAAATATAGCATATAAAAAAGTTGAACTTCCGGATCAAAATTGGCATTATTTTAAACATTATATATTTCAAGATATCTAATGTTTTGTATTGAGTTAAATATCTTATTATTTTAATTAAAAGTTAAATATTTTATTTAGCATTAAAGTTTTTATACACACGTCATCTTCCACAATTTACTATAAATATATTTATAATTAATTATGCTATTTCTTTCGATTGTTTTCAAAAAATAAATAAATTGTTTATGTGCTATTTTTGTGAAAATTAAAAGTTTAATTGTCAGAAGTGGGATTTGAACCCACGCCCTCTTTCGAAGACCAGAACTTGAGTCTGGCGCCTTAGACCACTCGGCCATCCTGACTTATTTATTATTATAATTTTAATTTCCGACCACTTATTTATTATTGTGTATAATTTTAATTATAAACACCTTTTAAAATAAAAATTTACATGAAGTATAAACACTTATAAATTATTAGACTAGATGTATTTTTTATTTTATTTTTTATATACACTCCTTATTAATAATACTAATATATTTATAAAAAAAAATCAAATTGGATACATCTATATATAAAAATTATTAGTATTTTAGAAACAAATTTAATATAATATTGACATATGAAATTTACTACTTATTTTTCTTATAATATATGTTAAAAAGAAAATGTGGCTTATAATTAGAGGCACGGTAGTAAAAAATGTTAGACTGTTTTATAATTAGTTGAATTTTGTACCAGTAGTAACATTATCTTTTTAAAAAGAAAAGTAGTAATAATATTATGGAACTCACGATGTAGATATTTTGTAGTGAGTTGAGACCTCAAACAAGAATGATGTTGGAACAAGTATCAGGTACAACATAATAGATGGATAATCCAAAAAATGTTTGTTTAATCTGGACATTGACACTGCTATAAGCCGCACAAAAAACAATATTTTTTTTTTAAATAGGCAAGATGACTAAACAAATAAAAATAGTTATTAGTTCTAAAAATACAATCATTACAAGTATTATACCATTAATTGGAATCAAATTTCAAAAGAAAATAATCCGATGAAGGATATGTGAAGGCTATGACTTATCAGTCCAATTGGAAATGGTTCTTTGAAAGCCTCTCAATCATTATTAGCAACTTAACATTAATTGTAAGCTCGATAAAGCCTCTCAATCATGTTTCTTTGAAAGAAAAACCTATCTATAATCATAGACCTAAAATGTTCCATTCATTCAACATTTTTACTATGTCATCTGGATCTTGTTGTTTACATTCGATAGCTCGTTGATTCAATATGATAATATCAAAATAAATCAAAACTGTAAATAGCTCCAATATTAGTCCTTTTTTAGACATTCATTCAGTGATATTTTATTTTAAATAATAATAATGTTATGAAATAAGTAATTTTTTATTCTATGAAATATTAAAAGGTTTTTTTTTTTAATTTTATTAGAGGATTGAGCTGTATTTTTTTATAGGAGAATAAATTTCATCTGAATAATACAATTAAATTGATTATAGGTTGAATATTCTTTATCTATATATTGTGATCAACAAAAAAAGAAAAAATATATTAATAATACACATACGTATTTCAGAAAATTAATGATAAATTACTTAATCAAAAAGTTAATCCTATTAACCAAACTAATTTCTTCTATATATAGTCAACGATCAAGAGTAATGCAAGATCCATAGTCTTGAATGTAATTCATTTTCAGGAATTTTTGTTGTTGTTGTTCGCTCATATCGACTATAGAAGGTCTTTCACATGACTAATTCAACCATGTGTTGGCAATACATGCGTAAGGCTAAGAGAATGTTGAAATTGATGATAGTATCCATAAGTTTCTTACTCAAAATACGGTACCGACTAAGAAAGTTAATCTCAATCATTTCTACAAACACATAATGTGTAAACTCGAAACAAGCAAAAAAATATTACAATGAGACGAGAGACAAAAACGTCGCACTAAGACGATGAACACAGTAATGTCAAACTCAAACAACAAAATCACAAAATAAAATGACAGATAAAAAAGTGAAAACAACATAATTTAGTACAAGGAAAAAAAACGAATAAGCTGTATATAATATTGAGAAACATGAATCGAATATAGAATGTTTATGTAAGCAAGATAAAATCTAATGATCAATAATATATGAATGATCAATCACACAATTTTATATAAATATGAAAATCATAGCTATGTAATCTAGCCATCAGTATTTACTTAATTTTTATAAAAATTTGTGTTGTTGTTATCTCAATAAGAACTTTTGATTTGACGATTGATTAGTGAAATTCATCATTTTTGTTGAGTTATTAAGTGGAGTAATTCATCACAGAGTTATTCTTGGACTCAACGTACCCTTACCCATAAGATTAACTGTTAATTTGGTCCCTAACATTTATTTTATGTTTTAATTTGTATAAAACTCATTACCAATGATCTAAAATATGATAATAAATACATATATCTTAATAAAAACAGAGGAAATCATTATAAGACATTAAAATATCACCATTAATATAATTTGTAACTACATCTAATATATAGTTTCCATCTATTGTTTAATGAATTATTATAAAAAAAAATTCAACTTCAATAACAAAAGTCCATAACGGTGTTTCCCTAATACATCAATTCACATAATTGAAACAAAAACTAATCCAAAACAAGTATGGTAGAGCTATCTTATGGTGCTGAACTAAGCATCAATCACTTCTATATGCTATAATACAAAAAACAAGGGATGAGATGATAATCTCAATGAGTTCTAAGAAGGGGAGATGTAGTTTAAAAGTTTTATTTTCATTGATACACATAAATAATGAAATAATAGGCAATTCATGTTGAACATTAGCTTAAACTATTTATAAAATATGTCAATTAACACGTCATTCTTTTACTTAAAAATTTGGAAAAATGCATGTCTTTTTTCTTTTCTTAGACTATGGAAAATTTTCCCAATTATCTTGACGTGGGTCAACAAGATACTTGAGACCTCTTGGGCAAATTAGTTTGGCCATGACCCACAATCAACGTCATGATTGTTCTTCCTTTACCCATTGTTTCATGCTTGGAACTATCCTCAAATGTCCCACTATGTACTAGGACCATGCATGTTATGACTTGATGAATGCAATGCATTTGTAATGTTATGTATACAATGCACCATTCACCTACACAACTGTTTCATAAACTCAATAATACAATACAATTAGAGGATACCTTAATTCTAAATCAATTCTAAGAACTTTAACTAGTATATTTAAATTGTGAATTTGTACTTTAAATTCCAAGTTCAAATCATGAAGCTTGGATCTGAGGCATGTTCAACCAGAGGCAACCTGATCGGAGGAATCCTGACAAGGAATAGGTTGGTGATTAGAGGAAACATTATTAGAGGTTGCTTGGATATGAGGCATGATGATCAAAGGAATCAAAGGAAAATGATTTGAGGATCAAAAGCAGTATGATCAAAGGCAGTATGATCAAAGGTTGCTTGATCAGAGGTAGATTAAAATCAGAGGCAACATAATCAGAGAAGCTTGGAATAAAGGCAACATGACTAGAAGAAATTATGACCAGAGGCAACTGATCAGAGGCTTAATTGCATAGGAACAAAAAGAGAATTAGAGGCAAAACTACATAGAAACAAAAAAGAAAAATTAGGGGCAAATATGCCCATAAACAGAAAAGAGAAATAAGAGGTAAAACTGACTAGAAATAGAAAAGAGAAATTAGAAGCAAAACAAAAGAAGAATTAGAGGCATAATATATTACGATGAAATTTTGGAAACACATTAACCCTATACTTCACTCATCACGATATACTCTATTCCTTAAACTCTTAACACCTCATGAACATTACATATACAAAACATGATAAAATTTATAGTTCTCTCACTCTCAGATTTTAAGAAAACCTATAAATAAACATAGAAAATCGGTTTAATCATAATAATAGAAATGGACTTTGAACCCAGAACCCACATGCGAATGTAAAAGCATTTTTTTTTATATAAAAAAACTCAGTTTTAAGAATTATCCTTTTATTTTCGAGCTGATTTAGGGCGATATGTGATTTGGCAGTCCTTAGTTTTCCTCAATCCTAGTGCTCAGTTCCAGTTCTTGTTCTTTCTTTCTCCGTGGTACCGTTCTTTGGTTATTTTTGAAGATAGAGGGGTGGAATATTACATGCAATGGATCAATACCAGTCTAAGGAACTTTCAATAAGCTATTGTTTTTTTGAGATTTTGGAAAATAGGAAAAATAGAAGGTTGGAGAAGATGGTGAACAGTGACTGGTGTTCTTCGACGTGGGTTCAGTTATGAGAATGGAAGAATGAGAGTGAAAGATAAATTTTTCGAGAAAGGAGAGAATAAACGAGAGAAAAGGTGTGAGATCCCTTTTTGGCCCTTGGACATCTCTCATTTTTACCACTTTTTCATTCTTATATTAATTTAAATTTAATAATTGCTAAAAATGAAATGTTATAGTTAATAAATTTTTATTTTATTAATTTTTTAAATAAGCGGGTTGTTACATTATCCGCCCCTTAAGATAAACATTCTTCAAAATTTGAGACTCTACCTATTGGAAGAGATAAGGATACTCCTTCATCATATCAGCTTCTGTTTTCCAAGTTGCTTCCTCTGGTGATGATCCTCCCTAAACAACCTTCAATAAGGGAATGACCTTGTTCCTTAATGCTTTCATGCTTCTATCAATAATCTAAATTGATACTAGATTTTATGTGAGGTTGGGTTTCAATTGAAGGGATTCATGGCTCAAAATCTAGTAAGGATCTGAAATTTATTTTTTTAGTGTTGAGACATGAAAAACATTATGCAAACCTGACAACTAAAGTGGTGAGGCTAGTCTATAGGTTGAGTAACCTATCCTCTGAATGATTTGGAAAGGTCCAACATAACGAGGGTTGGGCTTTATGACCTTCTACACTGTTGAGACAAAATCTCAATTTAATGTTTTGATGAAAGCAAACAAAAATACAATGGCAACCAACTCTAAGTCATGAGTAGGGCAATTTCTTTCATGTGTTTTAATTTCGTTGAGGCATAAGCAACTACTTGATTGTTATGTATCAATACACAACCCAGACTTTTTAAGGATGCATCACAATAAACTTCAAATCATAAAGTTGAGTTTGGAATGGCCAGTATAGAAGTTGTGGTTGGTTTGGTTTTGAGTGTATGAAAATGTTTCTCACACTTTTGATCCCACACAAAAGGGTGATCATTTCGTGTCAACTTTGTCAAAGGCAGAATAATTTGGGAGAATTTTTAAAATGAATTTATGATAATATCCTGAAATCCTAATAAACTCCTGACTTCAGTTACATTCTTAGGTTGTTCTCATTCTAGCACTGCTTCTACCTTTGAGGGATCCACTGCCACTTCTCCCTTAGAAATTACACAACCTAAGTACTTCATCTCTAACATCCATACCTCACATTTACTGGGCTTAGCTTATAATCTTTTCTTTTTGAGTATTTGTAGTACAATTTGAAAGTGTTCTACATGTTCCTCTAGGGTTTTGGAATATATTAAGATGTTATCTATAAACACTACTACAAAATTACCAAGGTATGGTCTGAAGATCCTATTCAAGTAATCTATAAACACTGGTGGAGTATTTGTGACTCTAAAAGGCATGACTAAAATTCATAGCGCTCTTACCTAGTCCTAAAAGTTGTTTTTGGTATATCTTCAGATTTTATTCTGATATGATGATATCCACACCTCATATCAAAATTTGAAAATATAGTAGCTCCCCTCAGATAGTCTAAAATATCATTTATCCTTGGTAAAGGGTATTTGTTTTTCATAGTTACTTTATTTAGCTGTATATAATATATGTTGAGCTTTATCCCACCATCATTTTTCTTAACTAATAGTATAATGGCTCCCCAGGGTGATACACTTGGTCTAATGAACTATTTTTTTATTAAATCCTCCAATTGATTCTTCAGTTCACTCAGTTCTAATGGTGACATCCTCAAACTCACTCACCATTGGAATGTTTGATAGTTATACTTTTGACCTTGAGTTTGAAGATGATAAAAATAGTATGCCCTAACCCCCATTGGTTAAACATTGTAAGAGTTGGGAAACATTACACAAGGAAGTAAGATATGGTTCCTCTAGTCGGGGAATGTTTGGTGAAATTATAGAATTATGGAAAAACATAGATCGTTTTTCACAGTTCTAAGATACCAAGAATGCTTATGTTCTTAAAGAAAAGATTGTTCCTGGTGTATTGAATCTATTTCCAGCATTTTACCAGAAGTATACAAGGATCATATCAATAAAAAAATCATTCCAAAGAGCAAAGGAACAAGTTATGTATCATAATCAAACAAGAAAGATCATTCTCCAAGTTTGTATTTATTTAAGTCACACCATGCCTCAAGATGTCATTTGCAACAATTGTATCTGAAATATATGTTCATAAATGGTGTAGTACAGTTTTAAAAAATGAATTTTCATCAAGTTTTGGACCAAAATTCTGTTTGGGGGACCAAAACTAGGGTGAAACAAAATGGGGGGACTACTTTCGCGATTCAACTAAAATAAGGGGACCAAAACTACAATTAAGCTAAAAAAATACTAACAAGTAACTTAAAAGTACTTTTTAAGCAATTAAGAAAATAATATTTTAGAATTTGTATAATTAATGTTTTAAACTTTTTAAAAATAATTTTTTATATAAAACTAGTTTTTATTTTTTTTATTATGATTCAAATTTAAATTTATATAAAATTATGACAAGTAATTGGCATTGTAAATAATATACAAAGTAAAATAAGGTAAAAATAATGTTTGGTAAAAATTATAGCAATTTTAAAACAAAAATGTAATATTTTATTGTTTATTATAGTTTTGAAAAATAAATGGATATTTTGAAGTGTTAATTAGCTTAGTTGTAAGAGTTTAAATTATTTCAATATAGATCATTGTACAATGATTATTAATGTTAGTTTGATTAATAAAAAAAATGTATAACCCCAATTTAAATAAATAAATAAATAAATAACTGGATGAAAAATAAAATATTAATAAATAAAATAGAATAAAATCTTCAACAAATAGTATATGATAATATGTTTTGTCCTATAACTTTAGATATGTGTTTATGATTTAATATTTAATCAATACTCTATTGAATTGCATGCATGTAATATCTAAGAAGAGCTTCGTGGTCTCTACTTTAATAGCATTTTGCGAAGTTACATGGTTAGAAATACTTGTTTAATTTTGTAGTTCTTTTTTCATTTATGCTCTATATTGTACCTAAAAGTACACTATTATATTCAAGATGACACATGTCATGTGTCGTTAGAGTATCTCCAATGATTGCAAGATGATTTCGTCTGCAAGCGTGTAATTATGTAAAATTTAGTTTTTGACAAGTTTATTGTTGAATATGTAAAATTCTATATTGTTTAATAATAATAAAATTATAACCGTTATATTTTTTTTTATTAATTTATTAACAAATAATAAATTTATAACAGTTAATAGACCTTATTTAATAAACTCATGAATGAGTTGCTTTAAGATGATGTGACACATTGGACCCTATCTAATGAATTTATATTGAGTTGGAGGTGCTCTTAGAATAGCTGAGAATAATTTGGTAATTAATATCTATTATATAAAATCTTAGTAATTAATAGTGAAAAAAAAAATGTTGTCTATAAAAATCTATTACAACTAATATAATCCTAGATTTTCTATATATGAAATTTTGGCGTACAACACAAATAAAGAAATTTTCACATGTCATAATAGCTACATCACTAAAACTACATTATCAAATAAAATTATTATTATTATTATTATTATTATTATTATTATTATTATTATTATTATTATTATTATTATTATTATTATTATTATTATTATTATTATTATTATTATTATTTTTACATGTAATATATTTTTTTGACACATACCTATAATAACTATAACTTAATAACTACCAAAATATATATCATTGCCCTTGAAAACAGTACATTAATGAAAAAATAAAACCGTCACCAATACTTATAATAACTTTTTTTATGGAACGCTAGCTACTAAAATTTAATAATTGTTCGACAAAGCCTCACGAGTTATTAGCTATTAAACTTGTCTAGTTCAAATCCTATAAACTCTAGATCATATAATATTAGAAGTAACCACTTGACTTTATATTCAAGTAATGACCGTCATGAGTCATAATCATTGTCTAAAAATATATTTCATTCGTCACTCTATCCCTATTCATATATTAGATAGGCTACACATGTTGATGAAACTATTTGTTTTCCAATGTAATCTCTCAAGACGTGGATTGCTATTATAATTGACGCAGATTGCTATTATAATTGTCATTTTGCATGATTAGTTGAGATTTTATCATATACAAAGTAGCACAAATAGGGATATATTATCAAGATATATAATTCTCTAACAAGTAACCTATAAACCTACAAGACATATTTTATGATGATTCTTTCCCAATGCAATATCTTGATGCACAAGCCAAGATATTGGATTTTACGGTAGATTGAATTGTCGTACGTCATTGTTTGGTTGGTCCAATTTATGACTCTCTTTATTCAAGAGCCGATTCATAAAATAGTAATTGTTTTTTGAACTGTAGTAGAAATAATTCAATGGTATCAAAGGAACCTACAATTATATTTATTGATGATATTCGACCTAAGAATATTGAGTAGAATATTAAGGTGCGAGTCAATCGTTTGTGGCTCCAAAGTGAAAACAAAAATCACTGAAAGACTTATAGGTTGGAGATTATCTTACTTGATGAAAAGGTACAACATTGGTTATGATAGTTTGAATGCACCTAAGCTTAAACATGATTAATTACGATTATATTGATTTATTCATCATCCCATTAGTTTATTTGTGTTGTTATAATTAAAGAACGACATTGTGAAAAAAGTAACGCTAGTGTTAAGAAAGAACTCATAATCTAGTTTCAAGAATTGATAGTGGAAGATTCTATGTATTTGATACAAATTTTTTAGTTAGTCAAAATGATTCAAAATACCAAACAACATCACACAAATTCAAATTGAATTTCATAGGTATAACTAAAGGCATTAAGATAGATGATAACTGGATTCCAAAAAAATTACTTTGACTTTGATGTTTTCTTAGATATACTTGTTGCTAGTAAAGAAGATAAGATGATTGATAATATTTCTTACAATCTAATTTCATCATTATCAAATATATTTAACATGTTTTTATAAGTTTGATGCCTTTTTTAATAGTGTTTTTGGTTTGTAATATGAAAATAGATATCATTGGACATATTGAATGTGACAACATTAGAGAAAAATACAAGGGTGGAAAAAATACAAATTAATTAATGTTTAGAGGACGTGGAGTGAATATCATTTTATAATGCAATATTTTATTAAAAAATATCATAAATATAAAATATATTAAGATTTATTTGTTTAATTTGAATCTTTAATCTTAGGAATGATATGGTCAATTTCATGGGGTGTCTATGCTAAATATATTTAGCAATTTCTAGAAAGACATGGTGATGTTGGACGAGTCACTCTTAGCATGCAACTAGCCAGATTAAAGAAATTTACCAACATTATACTTAGTCATGTATGACTGCAAAAATAAAGTGATTGATATTTATGTCTGTATGACTGCAATGACTATTAATATAAATCAAAAATAATATTTGAAGCATGTAGGAGTTTATTTTCCACAATATATTTTTTCACATGGACAATTATATATTTTTTCACATGGACAATTATATGTTGCAATTTCAAGAATAACATCAACGAAGGGTTTGAAAATATTAATAGGCAATAATAAAAATCTTGATTCAAATATTACATAAAATATAACTTATAAAAATATATTTCAAAATGATAAATAGATCGTTTTATATATTTGTGTTCATTTTATTTGATTGTTGTTCTTTTTGGTATTACGTTTGAAAATTAAGATTAAATTATTATTACTTTTTTGCGTATAAATTTTTTAAACCACATGTGCATTGCACGAATGGGTGTCTAATCAATTTTAAATATAAACAATATAGACATATATCATCTATACTAATATATAATCGCAAATAGCCATATATAACTAAGAATTTTGTTGGACCTTTTTATCTATAATATACCCTTTATAATTTAATCTTATTACATTTTTATCTTTTTTTCATTCTACTTTCTATGTTTTATTGTCCTATATCAATAGATTTTTACTAATGTAAATCAATGGATTTTTGTTCACACAAAAAAACTCATAAATCATAAATCATAAATCTTTACTTCTATATAAAGACAATTTTTAAATTTTATGGGACTCTTTTCTACACAAATTTACCTTCAACATCTTTTTTTAAATTTAAACTTAAATCAACATCATAATTAAAGAAAACTGCTTAACAACACAATCTTTTCAAATTTAAAATAGTTAGACGAAATTACTCGGAAAGTCTTTTATCTTATGTACAAATAACCAAGACAATGAAAGACCACCAAAACGACGTTGTTTTGGGATCAAATTCCCTTTTCAAATCAATATTGAAAAGGGAATTTGATCTGAAAAACAAGGAGAGAACAAACTCCTTTCTCTTCTCGTAATACTCCTTAAGTGAATTTTTCAAGGATGTCTTCTAACATTTCTTCTTCAAGGATGTCTTCTAATGCTCCTTCGATTTTTATCTATTTGTTTTACTAAGTCCATACTTCGAATCTTTAATTAATGGTTTGCCTTGTCATTATTGATTATTCAGATGCCTTTGATTCTACTTGACAAATTCTACTTGACAAAGTTATCTCTATTTTTATCATGGTAAGTTTGTACTTGTTCAGGTGAAGGTTGTTAACAAAGAAAAGAGAAAGCAAGAGGAAGAAGAGAAACAACCACGCTAGGGTTTCATAACATAGAATGAACCAAAACCACAGTTAATAGGGTTACAATGAGTATATATATAAAAGAATAGAATTGTCTAGAATTGTCTAAAATACCCTTACTACTAATATATAATAATATTATCTAACATCTCCCCTCAAACTCACGATGCATTAACATGGAGCATCGAGAGTTTGTCAACTAAAAAAAACGAAAACGTTTAATGGAATGCATCTTTGTGAACAAATCAGCAATCTGTAAAGAAGAAGAGACAAACAGTAGAATAATGATTCTATGCTGAAGATGATGACGAGAGGGGTAACGAGGAGGATCAACAATCGCAGGAGGTGGTTGGACAGCCGGGGGGACAAGAGGGATGTCACCAAAGAAGAAGCAACAATCAAAGAGAAGAACCAAGCCAACAAAAAAATCAAACCGAAAAAGAAGCGATCAAAAAAGGAGCAACAACCATATCAAAATCAACTGATAGGAACAACCAAAGAAGTAGCACCACGAAACCAAATCCAAACAAACCAAACCAAATAGAACCAAACAAAACTAAATCATATCAAACCAAACTAAACAAAGAGAGAAGCAACAAAGCAAATCACTAGAGAGATTAGCAATCAAACAGAAGAAGCAACAAACAGAGCGACAACACAGAAGATCAAATTTTCAGCCTCATCCAAGTATCCAACCCTTCCTAGAAGGTCAATCATACAACCATAATGCTCAATCTGAGGCACAATTCCAAATCTCTCAATTTCTTTGAAGCATCTTCTTCCTTCCTCTACCAAACCACAATGGTAAGCAGATAACACACTAGTCATTGTTATCTCATTCGGTTCAAATCCTTCCCGTAACATTGCTGCGAATACTTCTAACGCTTCCTTCGCACAACCATTGACACCATAACCATTTATCAAAGCATTCCACGACGATGTATCTTTTTCATTCATCTCCTCAAAAAGCAATTTAGCTTTTCCAATTTCCCCACATTTTGCATACATATCAACCAAAGCATTACACACATGAACATCTTCATCAAGTCGGTTCCTTTGCACAAACCCATGAATCCAAACACCCAAATCCAAAGAACTCAAATCAGTAACAGCAGGAAGAACACTCACAACTGTCACTTTATTCATTTCCACATCCAAACTTCCCCTCATTTCCCAAAACAACTTCAATGCATCGTGCGGTCGTCTATTCTCACAATATCCCCTAATCATCGCATTCCAACTAAGCACATTCTTGACAGGCATACAATCAAACATAAACCTAGCCGCCACAACATCATCATCCTCACAATAACCATGAACCATACTAGTCCAAGAAATAACATTCTTATCCTTCATCTTATCAAACAAATCCCTCGCCAAATCCATACACCCCATTTTCACATACCCATCAATCATAACATTAGAAGCAACAATATCTCTATCAGGCATAACATCAAAAAGCTTCCTGGCCTCACTCATATCCCCACACCTAGCAAACCCAACAATAACAGCAGTCCAAGAAACCAAACTTCTCACAAACATTTCAACCAAAGAAGTCCCAACATACAAATTAACACAAAACCCATTTTTCAAAACAACACAATGAACCTCCAAACCTTCTCTCAAATCCATACAAATAATGAGACAAACACAATCACTGAGACAAAATAAATTAGGGATAACCTGGTGCTGTGCGAGCATGATTTCTCCCCCTACAGACGTCTTTTTACCGATCCGACCGTTGAAGACGAAGACCTGAATGTTGTGAACCTTCTGTCCAAAAATCAGCCAAATCCAACGGTTAACGAATGCGCAATCGATGTTTTTGTGAGACTGATTTAACAAAATCGGGAACAGGGTTACTCTTCTCTTTTCTCTTTTGGTGGTTGCCTTTTCTATCAAAATAGTCTCTCTCTTATCTACGGTAGATCCCAGGATGATAATTCTCAATCATCTCTTTATAACGATCAATCAAAATCCCCCAATAACCATGCAAATAATAATGATTCTCAAAGTAAACTTTACCACTCATTGTTCTTTTTAGCTCGGTTGGTTAGAGCGTCAAACCCTAATGGCTTGTGGAAAGGTTTATAGAACCCTAATAAATTCTTTTTTTTTTTTTTTTACTGATCTACTAAAAATAAACGAAAAGCTACAAAGAAAGGGTAAAGCAGAATTGGGACACGGTTTAACGAAAAAATCTCACTGAATATTGGAATGTTAGAAAAGAGAAACTATAATTATATTCCCTAATTGTTGGGAACTCGACAACGGAATAGAGGCGAGATCGTTCAAGGAGGATCGAAATAGGCTCTAGATACCATGTTAACAAAGAAAAGAGAAAGCAAGAGGAAGAAGAGAAACAACCACGCTAGGGTTTCATAACATAGAATGAACCAAAACCACAGTTAATAGGGTTACAATGAGTATATATATAAAAGAATAGAATTGTCTAGAATTGTCTAAAATACCCTTACTACTAATATATAATAATATTATCTAACAAAGGTATATTCATTCACCAATGATTTGTTACTCACAAATTTGAATAATGTTGAAATGACAAACTTCTTGCAAAATTACACTTGTTTATATTGTTTGCAAAATTACAAAGGAGGCCAAATAAATAGAATGAAACATCTTGCGGGGAAACATTAAAAGGCATCGAAGAGAAAAAGAACATTGAGGATCTCAATGTTGCTTATGATGATAAAATTAATGAGGAAGGAATATAAGTGGTTTACCCTAGCCTAACAGTAGTTCCTAACTAAGGAAGGAAAAAGAAAACCTATTGAGCCTAACGATAGCTTTTTTGCTTCAAGGACAACTCCAAGCTCTCATCCAACTCTAAGAAGTGTATTATCATGGAAGAAAGCAATACACAAAGTTAAGATGACAATTATTAGATAGTTTTTGGATTTTAACATTCCATTTAATGCAATAAAGTCACTATATTTCTAAGTTGTTGCGGATGCTATGACTACTATTGGTCAATGTTTCAAAGTTCCAACATTTCACGACATACGAGTTAACTTGTTGGTAGATTGCAAGAGAGAATGTTCCTTACTTGTTGAAAGTTATCAATCTCGATGGATTAAGAATGGGTGTACAACAAAGTTATTGATCCAATTGGACTAAAAATGGGCGTGCAAAGCTAAAATAAAAATTCGCCATCTTAGCCAGACTTCTTCTTTATTAGAAAGTAAGTAGAACTGTTAAAAAAACTCTAAACTATATGGCTCTTTTAAAAAAATTTCTTATTAAGTTCTTAATATTAGGCTCCCTATCAAATTTTTTTAAAGTCTCGGTCTATTATTTCATGGGGCTTAAGGGAAGGGGTTCAGAGGGCTTATAGGCTCCAATATTTTATTAATTTTGAAAATTGTTTGAAATTTATTTTTCTCGAAAAAAATTAAAATTATTTTTTCTTAGAATTTTTTTTAAAAATATTGAATTTTTTTTCTTCTCAAATTCAAAAATTTCAAAAAGAAATCGTAAATAATTTTTTATCAGGAAAAAATCGAAACTTTTTTATCGGTGAATTTTAAGAAAAAATTTATTTCTCGATAAAAAATACAAAGAAAATTTTAAGAGGTTTTTAGTGTTGGGGGTTTATTTTTTGGGGGTCTTTTTAATTATGAAATTTTGTTGCCCCTCCAATATATGGACTGATGTCAATAATTAGTAGGCTTGTCAAATTGATTACTCTAAATGTGAGAGAAATTAGAGTGTCTTTGAATGTGTTGATAATTCTTTATCTTATGCATGTTTTATATTGTTTGTAGTCTTATTTAACTTTAATTATTAGTTAATTTAAGAATTTATTTGATATAGTTTTTTTATTTTTTTTCTTGAATTTATGGACTTGTTTATGTTCTTATTTCCTTGATTAAGTAATGATTTTTTATTTATAATTTTGTGTTTTTCGTTGTTTTAGTACAATGTTGAATTTTGGTGATAAATCAAGATGACCTATATGCAGTATCTCAACCATATATTGAGTTATAGATATACAAATGGAGTCAACCTAAGTGCAAATGAAAGATAAGATCCATAAGTTCAACTTTCTTGGATACACTAGAATCCAATTTGCACTCAAAAGAGGAGAAAATGCAATAGACATGTGATTTTCTCACTTTTTAGGGATCTTGTTGGTTATTTTGAAGTGTGGAGACTTGTGCCATAGCAGAGAAACTCATAGGAGGTTGGTTCTAACATCATTGAAGGAATTTTATCAAAGATCATTCATGAATAATTCTTGTAATTCTTCTTTAATCTCTATCTTTTGTTCCTTTGTTATGAGTGACTAAACTCTTTTTGTTAGGGATGAGTAGAACTTGATGAAACCCTTAAATATGTGATTTTTTTTTGTTTATTTGAATGAGTTTATTAAATTATTTTTCTCATCTATGTGTTTCATGATTTTTATTTTTTGATCACCTTTAAACTTCTTTACGATTTCTATTTTGAAGTAGAAGTGAACTTTACCAATGCTTGAGATGATAAATACGTGACTTTGTAATCTTGGAAAGACGCGTGTAACCAATTGAGATATTTGCAGAGACAATAGACCAATATGAGAATTCTCGAATGTTCAAGTTTAATTCTAATCTTAAATCCACTAAGGAATTATTGGTTACTTTGGAATTAAAAGTTGTCACCAATGAATTGTGCCAAAAATAGTAAAGAAAATTCGATAATAATTCAATAATTATGATCAAATTAGATATCAAGGTTGGATTCAAGGTGAAACTCATCATTGACATATTTCTTATTATAAAACTTCAATGTTATTACTTTTGTGAGTTTCAAAAATCATTTCAATCAATTCAAACTTTTTTTTGTTTAATTTTAGTAATTAAACATAATTCAATAGTACAGTGCAATACTTGAGTTTGACATCTAGTACTACCGTTTTATTATTACTTATAACGATTAAGTAGACTTGCTAAAACACTATCACATATCAATATAAAGAGAAGGGATAAACTTGAACATTAAATACTTAATGATGTTGCTTATGTGGCTTATAACTTTGGTTTGAAGAATATGTATAAAAAATTTATGTGAAAAATTAACCAATTATTGAGTCTACTTATTTGTATATAATAGCTTCTCAATTTATCATTATGTTTTATTGTAGGTGGAGGCGGAATAAGATATATTATGATCCAATTGATTACGAACAATTGATAAAATTGATTCTTGGGTGCTTGAGGAAGAACCAAATTTTAAACTTGCTATTGATGAGATTGAGAGTGTTTTTTTATCATGAGAATGCAAATTGACACTACAAAATTCCATGCTGAAGGGGATGATGTTGATGCAAATAGTTAAGCTGAAGATCTTCTCATTCCAAATGACTATGACGACAAATAGTTTGTAACTTTGCATCAATTTGGCCCTGCTCGGGGTGATTTTTGATTTTCTATTTTGAAATTTTAAAAAGCTAGAACTTAAATCGGTTTCAGTTTTGAGTTTTTAATTTTTAGTTTTTCTTTTCAATTCTTACTTGAGTTTTAGTTTTTATTTTATTTGAAGTAAATCACTATCTTATCTTGTTTCATTATAAATCCACAAAATATAAAAAAACAGTGACAAAAAAAATTAATTAAAAATGAAAAATAAAAATAATTAAATTTTAATTATTTTATAATGAGTAAAATATTATAAAAAATTATAATTTATTTAATTAAAATAATTTTAGTAATAGTGATTGAAGGTGGTAGTTTTGAAAAATGATTATATCATATTAACTATTGGTTGTCAAAGGCGGCTATAGTGCTCAAAAGAGACTGTTGATAGTTAGAGGTGGTGGTTAGAGAGTGAATACAATGATAGTGTTTGTGGTGGGTAGGAGGTAGTGGTGGTGGCAATGGTCGAGGGTAATTGAAGATGGTGGTGGCGTTTTGTCTGATGTAGGTGGTCAATGGTGTTGACAGTGATCGGAGGTGGGAATGTGGTGATGATAGAAGTGGTCAAAGACGGTAGTCGTTGGCGATGTCGATCAGAGGTTGGTGGTCAGTGACGAGAGATGGTGGTTGCAGATGGGTGGTTGGTGGTGGCAATGATCATAAATGGTAGTCGATGGTGATGGCGGTGGTTAGCCATGGTGGTGATAGTTGTTAGAGGTGGGTGACTAGTGGTGTTGACGGTGTTCAAAGATGGTGGTATGAGATGGGTCGTCGGTGGTGGTGGCGTTGGTCGGAGGTGGTTGATCAGTAATGATGGTGGTGGTCGAAGTTGGTGGTTTGTGGTAGTGATGGATGGTTGTTAGAGTGATGCTTATGTCTATTGATGGTGACATGTTAATTTTAAAATAAAAACAAGAATTATAAAACCAATTTTTTTGGTTGAGTTTTAAAGAAAAATATTTTGAAATTAAGTAAAAAATCAATTCATCTACATTTTAACTGGACATATTTTGATTTTGAAATTGACTTTCAAAATAAAAAACCGGAAACTCATAACCACCCCGAACAGATGTCATTATGTTATTGAACTTACGAGTTATGTAATATGATTTATATTAAACTTTCA
Source organism: Cicer arietinum (assembly GCF_000331145.2). Taxonomy (NCBI): domain Eukaryota; kingdom Viridiplantae; phylum Streptophyta; class Magnoliopsida; order Fabales; family Fabaceae; genus Cicer; species Cicer arietinum. The sequence continues at coordinate 46,400,390 of NC_021163.2, read as the reverse complement.
CATATAATGTTTTAATATGTTTTAATTTTATAGGTTAACTTGTGAGATTTTGTGGAATTTAATTTTTATGGTGTGAAATTATGGACAAGGTGAAATGTTTTGTTGATTGTTGTAACATATATTGTTTTTTGGAAACTTCTAAAGAATATATAAATTTCAATTCATATTATAAGAATTGAGAAAAGAAAAGTTAAATACAAACAAAAGTGTAGAATCACCACAACGGACTCGAACTAAAAAAATACATCAACTAGACTACAGACCCCAAACTAACCTGCACCCTAAAGGGTTTAAACACCAAAAACTGAAATCATAACTAAAATCTATCACCTTTGATTTGATCCATACCCAATGCAAAAGTTGCATTTTTCAAACAATAGAGATGCATTGAATTTGCTCTAATTGAAAAATAATTGCATTAGACGTTTTTCCAAATAGCTCTAACCATTGGATGAGCCCTTTTTTATGAACACTCAACCCCCATCATTGATGAGCATGAGCTTCTACACCATTAAACACAGCACAATTAATCATCAACCACCATAAAAATGTCGTTCATAATGATCCAAAGCTCGGACACTGGAGAAATAGATGATGAGTGGTTTCTTTTGTCCCACATTTTGCAAGATATATATTGGAACCACCGAGAGTCGCATTCGGATATATTTTGGTCCTCTATTTTGCTTAAAATGAATTTTTTGCCCAATAATTAGTTAATAAAGGGACCATAAAACCAATTTTAGAAATAAATGGACTAAAAGTTGATTTTGAACAAAATAAAAGAATCAAAGTGTATTTAAATTTTTTTCTATTTAAGTAATAACATCCCTTTTTTTGTAAAAAGTAATCATCCAAATAAATAAAGACTTATTATCCGAACAAGACGTAAATTAAGTTACTCATATTTAATTAGATATAATATTTGAATTTTCATCGTTATCGCAATGTGACTCGAAGGTTTCTGGTGTGAGGTTGCGTTTAATTGTGCAATAATATTCGCCTACAAATTTGCTTTGTCGTGCGAAACCGTTTTGACTGGAGCAATATGTGATAGTTAACATTCACATTGCAAAGATACATTTTTACACTATTTTGTCTCTTTGCACTGTAAAATAACTCATAAATGACTCGTTTAAGACTTGTATTGCAATGTTTTTAATGGTGTATCAAATAGTTTTAAATTTTTATAAAAAATTTTGAATTTACTCTACTTAATAAATTTCTTTAATTTAACGATTGAATTAATAAAATTTATTATTTATATTAAATTATTAAATAGAATAATTTATTAAAGAGTTACTTCTAGAGTCCAGAAAATCTCCATTTACTTATATATATATATATATATATATATATATATATATATATATATATATAAATGTAAAAGAAGTGACCTAACAATGATTGACCTCATTATGTGGAAAAGGCACCTGAGCTATAAATTTTATTTGTCTCTTTTATTATTATTGTTGTTATTTACGTTTTTTCACTCAATTGTCGGTGACAATTTGTCTACTTTTTGTGTGTTTCATTCTATATTAAATTTAGTGTATAATATCTATTTCAAATTTAGAAAATTGTGTTATTAAAGAGTTCTCTATAAATAATTATGGTTAAGGCTTACTTAAGGTGCAATCTATTAATGCAGAGTACTTTTGGAGGGTTTTTTTTTCAATATTCTTTATTTAAATTTTTTTTTTATCAAAGTACTGCTTTTTCAAAATTTTATATTAAAGTATTGATTTTCTTTTTTCTACTTATAAATCACATTTGCAAAGGATGATCTCTTTAAGAAAATTCGATTTTGCAACGACGACATTCTTAAGAAAAATTTTCAAAAGTTTTTAAATTTTGTTTTAGACAATTTTTTAATTAATTTGAAACATAAATTAAAAAAAAATGAAATTTTTTCTTAAAGAAGTCGTTATTTGTAAATGCGACTTATAATTAAAAATAAATAAAAAATATTTTAATGTATAGTTTAAAAAAGGGAATATTTTAGTAAAAAAAAATTCAAATAAGGGTTATTAGAAAAAAAAAACCCTACTTTGGAGCTCTCAAAAAATTGTATTGTAATATATATCAAAGCCTAATAGAAACATCTAAGTACAACGTATAAAAAGCCTCTGTTGCATACTCAAAGTAAAAACGGTAAAATTTAAATGAAATTATGATAAAATATTATTATTAGTGGTAAAAGGGTATCTTTTATTTTAATCAAGAAATCTCTTTAAAACTCTATGTTATTATTAGTGATAAAATAATTAATATTACACTGAATTTTAATAACGATAGTTAAATAAAAATAAAACATTTGTGCAAATGTGATAATTACAAAAGAATAGGGGGAGTCAATAAAAATATAGTGATATAATTGCTAATATTTTTTATTTTGGCAAATGCTAACCCATGTTTCTAGGATTCATTTTAAGATATCAAATGTGAAAAGTTTATCTTAAAACTTTTGTATTCAAGAGGTTTAAACCTTCCCCAATGCATCTTTTGGTTCCCAATTGTTAAAGGAGTTTAGTCCAATAAAGAAAAATGAAGTCTTTGTGCAAAGTGGGGGTACATGTCTCAATGACTCAATTTATTTTACAAATTTGTCTTGTGTTGTAAGTAATGTGTTAGGTCTTATTCGATTCCAAAAATAATAAGGACAACACAAATACAAGTAGAAAAAGGACAAGATTCGAGTTATCTATCCCGTCCCAAATTACTTTAATGACAAAAGATTATTTTATGTTATTAGTAACTCACTCTCTCTTACAAATATTATCAATAAAATCACTAACTTAGTGGTTTGGGGTTTGTAAAATAATGTTATGAGTTACTACTATTGAATGAATTGTCAAGTAAAAACCTATGTGTCTTGCTATGAGTTACATTATGTTAATTTTTTATAATAAAGTTTAAGAATTACTATTTGACGACTCATCTTATGACTAACTCGGTCTTGTCTTTATGTATCTCCGTCTTAACTGAAATCACAGTTCATCAAGTTTAATTAGATTAAAAGAAGAATTAAAATCTAAATATTTACACGATTAATATTAAGACCAAATAAATGACACACCAAACTATTATTTATACACCATAATCCAAAATGAAGAGATTACTTGATTGTTCGCTTCCATTTACATCTATCTTTATCATCAAAATCCTTCCCTTGAAGCTCCGAAACATAGCCTATAAAAAACTTGAGCTTTCGAATCAAAAGTGACATTCTTTTGAACATTATATATTTCAAGATATCTAATATATTGTATTGAGTTAAATATCTTATTTCTTTAATTAAAAGTTAAATATTTTATTTAGCATAAAAGTTTTTATACAAATGTCATATTCCACAATTTATTTACTACTTTTACAAAAAAAAAAAAATTAATTGTCAGAAGTGGGATTTGAACCCACGCCCTCTTTCGAAGACCAGAACTTGAGTCTGGCGCCTTAGACCACTCGGCCATCCTGACTTGTCTGTTATTATTATTTTAATTTTATGGAATAAGGTATTTGTTTTCTCTTGATTAAAATATTTGACTCTATTAGGCGTCAAAGTGTTAGCATAGGCCATATATGAACCCAATATAAAATTAACCCCAAACGACTACAAAAATAAAACTAATTCAGTTCTTTTCGTAGAGTTTTACCGTAATATTTTATTACCTAAACGATAATTTTCCAAATATATTTTCATAGTATCTTCAAACATAATACTACTTTTAAAATAATATAAAATATTATGTAAGGCATCATATGTAAAAATTATAACCGTAATTATAAACACCTTTTAAAATAAAAATTTACCTTAAGTATAAACACTTATAAATTATTAGACTAGATGCATTTTTTTTTAAATATACTTCTTATCATACTAATTTATTTAAAAAAAATCAAATTGAATACATTTATATATAAAAATTATTAGTATTTTAGAAACAAATTTAATATAATATTGACATATGAAATTTACAACTTAATTTTCTTATATATATGTGAAAAAGAAACTGTGGCTTATAATTAGAGGCACGGTAGTAAAAAATGTTGGACTGTTTTATAATTAGTTGAATTTTGTACAAGTAGTAACATTATTTTTTTTTATAAAAAAGTAGTAAAATTATTTTTTTTTATAAAAAAGTAGTAACAATATTATTGAATTCACGATGTAGATATTTTGTAGTGAGTTGAGACCTCAAACAAGAATGATGTTGGAACAAGTATCAGGTACAACATAATAGATGGATAATCCAAAAAATGTTTGTTTAATCTGGACATTGACACCGCTATATAGGCCGCACAAAAAACAATATTTTTTTAAATAGGCAAGATGACTAAACAAGTAAAGATAGTTATTAGTTCTAAAAATACAATCATTACAAGTATTAATACCATTAATTGGAATCAAATTTCAAAAGAAAATAATTCGATGAAGGATAGGTGAACTTATCGGTCCAATTGGAAATGTTTCTTTGAAAGCCTCTCAATCATTATTAGCAACTTGACATTATTTGTAAGCTCGATAAAGCCTCTCAATCATGTTTCTTTGAAAGAAAAAGCCTATAATCATATACCTAAAATGTTCCATTCATTCAACATTTTTACTATATCATCTGGATATTGTTGTTTACATTCGATAGCTCGTTGATTCAATATGATAATATCAAAATAAATCAAAACTGTAAATAGCTCCAATATTAGTCCTCTTTTAGACATTCATTCAGTGATATTAAGTGGAGTAATTCATCACAGAGTTATTCTTGGAGTCAACGTACCCTTACCCATAAGATTAACTGTTAATTTGGTCCCTTACATTTATTTTTATGTTTTAATTTTGTAAAACTCATTACCAATGATCTAAAATATGATAATAAATACATACATCTTAATAAAAACAGAGGAAATCATTATAAGACATTAAAATATCATCATTAATATAATCTGTAACTACATCTAATATATAGTTTATATCTCTTGTTTAATGAACTATTAAAAAAAAATAATTCAACTTCAACAAAAAAAGTCCACAACGGTGTTTCCCTAATACATCAATTCACATAATTGAAACAAAAACTAATCCAAAACAAGTATGGTAGGGATATCTTATGGTGTTGAACTAAGCATCAATCACTTCTATATGCTATAATACAAGAAAACAAGGGATGGGATGATAATTTCAATGAGTTTTAAGAAGGGAATGTGTAGTTTAAAAGTTTTATTTTCACTGATACACATAAATGATGAAATAATAGGCAATTCATGTTAAACATTGACTTCAACTATTCATAAAATATGTCAATTAACACTTCATTCTTTTACTTAAAAATTTGGAAAAATGCATGTCTTCTTTCTTTTCCTTAGATTATGGTAAAGTTTCCCAATTATCTTGACGTGGGTCAACAAGATACTTGAGACCTCTTGGGAAAATTGGTTTGACCATGACCCCAATCAACGTCCTAATTGATCTTCCTTTACCCATTGGTTCATGCTTGGAACTATCCTCAAATGTCCCACTGTGTACTAGGACCATATATGTTATGACTTGATGAATGCAATGCATTTGTAATGTTATGTATACAATGCACCATTCACCCACACAACTGTTTCATAAACTCAATAATACAATACAATTCGAGGATACCTTAATTCTAAATCAATTCTAAAAAATTTAACTAGTTTGTTTAAATTGTGAATTTGTCCTTTAAACTCCACGTTCAAATCAGGAAGCTTGCACCTAAGGCATGTTCAACAAGAGGCAACCTGATCGGAGGAATCATGACCAGAAATAGGTTGGTGATCGGAGGCAACATGATTAGAGGTTGCTTGGATCTAAGGCATAATGATCAAAGTAATAAGAGGCAACATGATTAGAGGATCAAAGGCAGTATGATCAAAGGTTGCTTGATCAGAGGTAGATTAAGATAAGAGGCAACATAATCAGAGAAGCTTGGATCAAAGGCAACATGACTAGAAGAAATTATGACCAGAGGCAGCATGATCAGAGGCTAATTTTCCTAGGAACAAAAAGAGAATCAAAGGCAAATTTTCCGTTCTTGGGTTATTTTTGAAGATAGAGGGGTGGAATCGTGCATGCAATGGGACAATACCAGTCTAAGGAACTTTCACTAAGCTATTTTTTGTTGTTGGAGATTTTGGAAAAAAGGAAAAATAAAAGGTTGGAGAAGATGGTGAACAATGATTGGTGTTCTTCGAAGTGGGTTCAGTTATGAGAATGGAAGAATGAGAGTGAAAGATAATTTTTTTGCGAAAGGAGAGAATAAGCGAGGGAAAAGGTGTCAGATCCCTTTTTGGCCCTTGGACATCTCTCATTTTTACCACTTTTTCATTCTTATATTAATTTAAATTTAATAAATGCTAAAAATAAAATGTTATAGTTAATAAATTTTTATTTTATTAATTTTTTAAATAAGCGGGCTTTTACATTCTCCGCCCCTTAAGAAAAATATTCTTCAAAATTTGAGACTCTACCTATTGGAAGAGATAAGGATACTCCTTCATCATATCAGCTTCTGTTTTCCAGGTTGCTTCCTCTGGTGATGATCCTCCCCAAACAACCTTCAATAAGGGAATGACCTTGTTCCTTAATGCTTTCATGCTTCTATCAATAATCTAAATTGATACTAGATTGTATGTGAGGTTGGGTTTCAATTGAAAGGATTCATGGCTCAAAATCTAGTAAGGATATGGAATATATTTTTTGAGTTGTGAGACATGAAAAACATTATGCAAACCTGACAACTAGAGTGGCGAGGCTAGTCTATAGGCCGAGGAACCTATCCTCTGAATGATTTGGAAGGGTCCAACATAACAAGGGCTGGGCTTTTTGACTTTCTACTCTGTTGAGACAAAATCTCAATTTAATGTTTTGATGAAAACAAACAAAAAGTTAATTAAGAATGTTAATTATGATTCTAAATGTTATGTTAATTTAACTTGTGTTTTTGAGTGTATTAATTTAAAGATATGATTTAAATAAAGCAAATAAATCAACATAAAAAGGCAAGAACTTGAAAATACAAGAATGAAGAACATTCTTAACAAAATCTGGAAAATGGAGAATGTTCTCCAGTTTCAAGAATGATCATCACAGCTCCAAAATCAATCAATCTTCACTAGTTAAAGGAAGTTTTAGCCTCTGGATTTTACATCTATATCATCAGCACTTGGCAAGGAATAAACTAAGATGATCATATTCAAAGAAACTACTCAAATCACAAAGAGAGAAGATCACGAATTAGCAAGACCAAACATATTTGAACCTTCTCCAGCTTGAGTGTCAAGAACGAAGAACATTATGATCATTCTCCACCATGTTGACATTAATCTCCAACACGCTAACATAATTCTCTAGCATGTTAACATTAATCTCCAGCATGGTAACATCATTCTCCAACATGTTAAACATCAATCTCAAGAATGATAACATCAATATGTAGAAAGTTCTCATCAGTCTCCAGAATGATCAGATCAGTCTCTATAATGTTTAGACCAGTCTTCAGAATGATCATTAGTGTCCATAATTTTCAACATCATTCTCCAAGTTGTCTTGACAGCATCAAATCTTCATATCAAAGTAATATCATCAACAAATATATCTAAGGTATAAAGGATCATTAAACACAAAAGAAATATGATCAAGAACGAAGAAAAATGCTCAGTTAAACAGATTTCACAAAGTGTTCAAAGACTGAAATATTTTTAGTCATATATATTGGTTTTGGTTAAAACTGGCAGAACACTACCAACAACTATTTTAACCATTATTAAATGTCCTAAAAGCCTATAAAAGGAAGGTCAATGCTCAAGAAAAAATTAGAGCTTCAAGTACTAAGAAAATTCATTACTCATTTCAATCATACTTGAATTTCTCTCTCTCACATACATTGAATGAGTTCTGATTTTTCCATTCGATTCTTAGAATCATTCTCATGTATTTTTCTCTCAAAGAATCAGAACTCAAACAAGTGTTGAGCTTTCTCATATTCTAACAAAACAATCTCATCATTAAGGTAAAACTCGAACTATAAGAGTTTAATATAGTTTGGGTAGATTGTAAGAAATCTTATCAAGGTTGATAGGTGACCATATTGAACTCCTTTATGGGTGGAAAGATTTTAACTTTGTAACAGATCAAGGTTGATATGAGCTAGGTGCTCTAAAAACAAGAAGGTTTTTTGTTTTGAAAACTTAGTGGAAAATCTCACAGTTGTGAGGACTGAACGTAGCCCGAGTTGGGTGAACCATGATATATCCTTGTGTGGTATTTCTTCCCTTATCTATTTACTTTTAATCTAGTTGATTATCAAGTTAAATACATAAACATAATTACTGATTTGAACTAACCAAGAACTTTCTCCGTTTTCTGGTTAAAACAAAGAACGTTCGTCGTTTTCTGTTTTTACAACCGAGATCAATCTTGAGTTATTTTCTTAAATTTTTATCAGGAGTTTTTAAAAGGGTGAATTTATAATTCAAACCCCCTTTCTTGTAAATTGACATTGCTACTTCATACACTATTCCAATACCAACAGTAGGGGTAACTCTAAAAAATACATCGTCACCTTCATCAAACTCTAAGGGTCTTATACTATGATCATCATATCTCTTTTGTCTACTCTGAGCTACTCTCATCACAAATGACTCTGATTTTCTCACTAGTTTCTTGAATAACCTCCCCAGGAATTACAAATTATGTTGTCCCCTGATAGCGTTTCAGCAAGTGTACTGAATCGTTGCAAGTAATAATAAAACGGTAGTACCGAGTGTCGAACTCAAGGATTGCGTTTTACTATTGAATTATATTTAGTTACTAAAATTGAACAAAAAGTTCCCAAGTTGATTGAAATAATAATTAAAATTGACAGCAGTAGTAAAATTGATCTTTTATAAATTGAGAAAAATGTCAGGGATGAGTTTCACTTCGAATCCAACCTTAGTGGCTAATTTGATCCTAGTTATTGAATTCCTTTATTGAATTATTACCGAATTCTCTTTATTATTCTTGACCTAATGTCTTAGTGACAGAACCTTTAATTCCAAAGTAACCCCTAATTCCTTAGTAGATTTAAGATTAGAATTAAGCATTACCGTATAGAAATTCTCTTGTAAATTATTGCTTTGCAACTAATTTAATTGGTTTCATGACCTGCACCTATGTCTAGACTACAAATTCATGAATTTCTCATCTCAAGCATTCGTAAAGTCCACTTCCGTTTCAAAATACAAATCGTAGAACATTTTAATGTTGATCAAGCAATAAAAAGCATTAAGCACAGAGATGAGAAAAACAATTCAATAAACTCATTCATATAACTAGAAATCAAATCAGAAAAATAAGGGTTTCATCTGGTTACACTCATCCCTAACAAATAGGGTTTAGTTACTCATGACAGAGATACAAAAGATAAGGATTAAAGAAGAATTACAAGAATGATTCATGGATGATTCTTGATAAAACTGCTTCAATGGCGTTAGAAACGGCCGTCTTTGAGTTTCTATGCTAGGGCACAAGTCTCCCAACTTCCCAATAGGCTTGGATGCGCTTGGACGCGTTTCAACAGTGGCGAATGCTGGGAAAAAGCGCTTGGGCGCGCTCCAGCGCTCAACATCTGATGTCCGGCGTATATTGCATTGTTCTCCTCTTTCGAGTCTGAATTTGGTTCCGGTGTCTTCATGAAAGTTGTAGCTATGGATCCTAGCTTTCATGTGCATTTGGTTTGACTCCAATTGGACATCTACAACTCCAGATATGGCTGAAATACTCTACATGTGTCATGTTGATTTCTCACAAAAATTCAGCACTGCACCAAAACACAACGCAATGTAAAATTACGAAAAATTCCTACTTAATCACTAAAATAAAACATAAAACATTTAATTTAACTCAAAGAACAAAAATCAACAAAAAGTATCAAATAAATCCTTAATTTAACTAATAATTGAGGATAAATAAGACTAAAATAGTGGGAAAATATGCATATGATGAAGAGTCATCACAACCCCAAACTTAATCTATTGCTTGTCCCCAAGCAACAATTAATTTCATATTTGGTCCTGTTAAATGCACACTTAAATTCAATTTCTCAAATTACATCAAACTCAAATTTCAAAGTTCTTGCTACTGCAAAACATTCATCATGCTCTATGGTTGTTTTCAAAAATACAGACAACAAGATTTGTACACATTGGCATTCATTCATCAAATTCAACTCTCTCTTCACACAATCTCACCAAAATTTCTCTCAAGTGTTTAGAAAGGGTTATGAATTTATCGCTCAAATCCTAGAACATGCATCACGCTACCATAGGCTTGAAAAAATTCTAGTTAGCAATCACAATGCAGTAAACACATACATTTTTGGAGGACTTTCGGGTTGTAATGGGGCTTAGGTAAGGGTAGGACATTTTAGGATAGTAGGCTTTACCACTTGGAGTTAGGCATACATTTCCACCTTATTCTACCATTTTTTTTTCTCCACCTTTTCATTATGGGGATTCTCAGACATTGACAAAAGAACCAAGAAGATATTATTTA
>NC_021163.2:46382590-46388487 GCF_000331145.2 Cicer arietinum | reverse complement strand
GAAGTAGCCTGTCGGAGGGTCAAGAGTTGCTGTCCCCCACAGATCATCAGCCAGTACTGCACCCACGTTGATTCTGTCACCTTTCATGATGGCAGTGAGTAAGTATGCTCTGTGAAGTGTTATATCGGACACATTGGAACATGGGAGTAGCGTGTGAAGGACAAAGGTGCTCCAGGCTTTGGCAATTGGGTTGAGATCCACTGAGCGCAGTTTCCTAACCGAGCCATCCCTATTTCGAACCCAATCTGTGCCTGGTCTGCATAAAATGTGTAGGATCTCCTGAGTGTCTACTTTTTTACTGTAGTCCAACATATCTCGAAAACGGCAGTCCCGATAGTTTGGCAGACCAAACATTTCATTGATGACCTGGGGTGTGAAGGGTACCCTTTTTCCCCTCACATAGCTCACAAATTTGTCGTGTGGAAATGGGTCTTCAGAATTCAGATCAAAGGCATTGGAGAAGAATTCCACTGCTAAGGACTTGCTTGCTATGGTAACGAAGGTGGTTAGCTTCTCCCAGCCTCTGGCCGCAATCATCGCCTGGATGTCAACAAATTCATCTGCTTCCAACCGAAAGTTTTTCTCACTCACGAACTTCTTGATGGCAGGTAGCTTGGCATGGAATTCTTGTGTTGCCATCGTCTTGAATAAAAATGCATTGTGCGGTGGGGTGGAGGATGTACTTGCGACCTTAGTTCGTTTTGCTTTTTGGGTTGCCATTAGGTCTTGAGATGATGATGGAGGGTTTGGCGAATGAAAAAGTGGACACTGATCTTTGTTGATGATGGATGAGGGTTTGGAGAGTGATAATGAAGAAGAGGAGTGTTGAATGGCTGTTTTGAAAGACTTATGGCCGTGCAAAGCGCTTGGGCGCGCTTGGGAGCGTGTGGGCAGTGGCAAATCTGAGGAAATGCGCTTGGCTTGCGCTTGGACGCGCTTGGGCGCATGTTGACAGTGGCAAATTCCTGAAAAATGCGCTTGGCTTGCGCTTGGACGCGCTTGGGCGCATGTTGACAGTGGCAAATTCCTGAAAAATGCGCTTGGCTTGCGCTTGGACGCGCTTGGGCGCATGTTGACAGTGGCAAATTCCTGAAAAATGCGCTTGGCTTGCGCTTGGACGCGCTTGGGCGCATGTTGACAGTGGCAAATTCCTGAAAAATGCGCTTGGCTTGCGCTTGGACGCGCTGGGGCGCTCTGGGGCCACTTGGAGCCGTTCGATCGCTTCTCAACGCATCTTTTTTTGATTGCTTGCTCATACCAAACATCCAAACTAAGAGAGCTAGTAATTAGAGACTAAAATTGAAACTAAATGGAATAAAATAAATATGAAACGCAATAAATAAATACGGTGCAAAGGATATAAAATTGAGTTGCCTCCCAATAAGCGCTTGTTTAGTGTCCTAAGCTTGACAGATCATTCCTCAAATGGCAACCAGATGGATGGACTCCATCGAAAGTTTTGACTCTTCCCCGAAATATGATTTGAGTCTTTGTCCATTGACCTTGAAGTTCCGATCGGAGTGTACATCTTTCACTTCGACGGCACCGTGTGGAAATACCTTGGTTACCTTGAAAGGGCCAGACCATCTTGACTTTAGTTTTCCGGGAAACAACTTCAATCTTGAGTTGAATAGGAGAACTAGTTCTCCTTCTTGGAATTCCTTGAATTTGATTTTTTTGTCATGCCATTTCTTGGTTTTTTCTTTATATATTTTGGCATTCTCATAAGCAAAATTCCGGAATTCCTCTAACTCGTGAAGTTGAAGAATTCTCGCCTCTCCCGCCTTGCCTGAGTCAAAGTTCAAGTACTTCGTCGCCCAAAATGCTCGATGTTCAAGTTCGAGAGGTAGATGACAAGCTTTACCATACACAATTTGATACGGTGACATACCCAGGGAGGTCTTAAAAGCTGTTCGGTAGGCCCAAAGTGCATCATCAAGTTTCGTTGACCAATCTTTTCATGAGGCAGTTACTGTCTTTTCTAGGATTCGTTTAAGCTGCCTGTTGGAGACTTCAACTTGCCCACTAGTTTGTGGATGGTATGGGGTTGCCACTCTATGACGCACATTATACTTTTTTAGGAGGCATTCCATATTCCTGTTTAGAAAATGGGTGCCTTCGTCACTAATCAAGGTTCGAGGTACACCGAAGCGAGCGAATATGTTCTTCTTGAGAAAGGTGATAACCTGTTTCGAATCATTTGTTGGAGTAGCTATTGCTTCAACCCATTTTGAGACATAATCCACCGCCACCAAAATATAAACTTTGTTATATGACGATGGGAATGGACCCATGAAATCAATACCCCACACATCGAACACTTCTACTTCTAATACAGGATTTTGCGGCATCTCATCCCGTTTTGAGATGTTACCGGTGCGCTGGCATCGATCGCATTTCTTCACATAGTTGAATGTATCTTTGAATAATGAAGGCCAGAACAACCCCGATTGTAGAACTCTTGCTGCAGTTCGGTCACCACTGAAATGACCCCCATACTCGGAGTCGTGGCAGTGCCACATTACCTTTTCTTGTTCCTCCTCGGGCACACATCTTCGCAACAGCCCATCCACTCCTCTTTTGTACAGAAAGGGTTCATCCCATACATAGAATTTGGCATCGTGGATAAACTTCTTCCGTTGTTGGTGAGTGAACTCAGATGGGATTGTACCCCCCACCTTGAAATTAGCAAAGTCGGCAAACCAAGGTACCGTGGTAATGGCAAAGATGTGCTCATCAGCAAATTGATCTCGAATCGGTCTAGTGTCCTCATTCTCCACAACCTTCTCCAATCGAGATAGGTGGTCAGCCACAGTGTTCTCTGACCCCTTTTTATCCCGGATCTCAATGTCAAATTCTTGTAGTAATAGGATCCATCTAAGCAACCGTGGTTTTGATTCCTGCTTAGTAAACAAATACCTCAAGGCAGCATGATCAGTGTAAACAATAACTTTCGATCCTAATAAATAAGACCGAAATTTATCAAAAGCATAGACTACAGCTAATAATTCTTTTTCAGTTGTAGCATAATTGTGTTGTGCCTGATTTAAAACATGACTAGCATAGTAGATCACATGCAACATCTTGTCTTTTCTTTGTCCCAGAACTGCCCCAATAGCACTGTCACTTGCATCACACATGATTTCAAAAGGTAGTGACCAGTCAGGTGCAGTGATGATGGGGGCAGTTATCAGCTGGTTTTTCAAATTGTTAAAAGCATGCAAACAATCCTCATTGAATTCGAAAGGTGTGTCTTTCGCAAGTAAGTTTGTAAGTGGTTTTGCAATTTTTGAAAAATCTTTTATAAACCTTCTATAAAATCCAGCATGGCCTAAAAAGCTTCTAATGCCTTTCTCGTTGGTAGGGGGGAAGTTTTTCAATTACTTCAACTTTGGCCTTGTCTACCTCGATCCCCTTGTGGGAGATTCGGTGGCCTAAAACAATTCCCTCCCTTACCATAAAATGGCATTTCTCCCAATTTAGGACCAAGTTGGATTTTTCACACCTTTCTAATACAAGAGATAGATTAATCAAACAGTTATCAAAGGATGAGCCAAATACAGAAAAGTCGTCCATGAATACCTCAATATGTTTCTCAATCATATCAGAAAATATGGACATCATGCACCTTTGAAATGTGGCTGGCGCATTACATAATCCAAATGGCATTCTTCGATAAGCAAATACCCCATACGGACATGTAAATGCAGTTTTCTCTTGATCCCCGGGTGCTACAGCTATCTGATTGTACCCTGAATAGCCGTCTAGGAAGCAGTAATACTCATGTCCGGCTAACCGCTCAAGCATCTGATCAATGAAAGGGAGCGGGAAATGATCCTTCCTCGTGGCACTATTCAGTCTCCTGTAATCAATACACACTCTCCAGCATGTAACCGTCCGAGTAGGAATTAACTCGTTCTTTTCATTTGTGATGACAGTCGTTCCGCCCTTTTTTGGTACCACTTGGACGGGACTCACCCAAGAGCTATCTGAAATTGGGTATATGAGCCCGGCTTCTAGTAACTTTACCACCTCTTTCCTGATTACTTCTTTCATTACCGGATTCAATCTCCTTTGGGGTTGTACTACCGGTTTGTGATTGTCTTCCATGAGGATTTTGTGCATACAAAAAGTCGGACTTATTCCCTTCAAGTCATCAATGGACCAACCGATAGCACCCTTGTGCTTCCGCAGAATTCTCAACAACTTTTCTTCTTGTAACTCGCTTAAGCTTGCACTGATTATGGCTGGATTTTTTTCTTCTTCACCCAGGAATACATATTTCAAATGAAGAGGCAGCTGCTTGAGTTCAATCAGTGGTGTCTTTTTCTCAGCGGATTTGTCTTCATTCCCTTTCAAGTCCTCCCACCTAGTAGGAAAACGGGGGGAGTAAGATGGCGATGCCTCTAACATGGCCCAAACCTCCTTCATCTTTGGGTCTTCACTTTCTTGAACGACATCTTGGGGTAGACATAAAACTCTTTCTAATGGCAGGCTGGGTGTTTGATGCTTTATTTCTTCATTGACTATCTCATCTAAAATCTCGATTCGATTGCACCCTTCTCTTTCTTTTGAGTGTTCCATGGCTTTTAGAATGTTAAAAGTGACGGTTTCCTCATTTACTTTCAAGGTTAAGGTGCCATCTGCTACATCAATCATAGCTCTCCCTGTTGCCAAGAACGGTCTCCCCAAAATCAAAGGAATGTCGTTGTCTTCCTCCATATCTAGTACCACAAAATCTACTGGAAAAATGAACTTGTCCACTTTAACCAACACATCTTCCACCACTCCATAGGGATGTTTCATCGAGCGGTCCGCAAACTGTAACATCAGCTGTGTGTCCTTGACTTTTCCAATGCCCAATTTTTTGTATATTGAAAGGGGCATAAGACTTACACTAGCCCCAAGATCGCACAAAGCCTTCCCAAAAGTTCTATTTCCAATAGCGCACGGGATTGAGAAGCTTCCAGGGTCCTTGAGCTTCGGCGGTAGTTTTCTCTGTAGTATAGCACTACATTCTTCGGTTAGCATCACTGTTTCACCGCCGATTTTTCTTTTTTTCGACAGAATATCCTTCATGAACTTAGCATATGTCGGCATCTGCTCCAGTGCTTCTGCAAAAGGGATGTTAATATGTAATTTTTTAAAAACATCAAGAAACTTACCAAATTGCTTTTCAGTTTCTTCCCTCTTTAGTCTTTGAGGGAATGAAAGTCGAATTTCTGGTTTTGATAGTGGTTCCCCCTTTTGTGCCACGGGTTCTTCCTCTTTTTCAATAGCGATGTGCTCTTCAACCGATATTGGTGTGACCATTTCCTCCCGGTGAGTTGGAGTCAAGGTACTTCTACTCTGTTTGGCTTCAGGTGGTACTTGTTCTCTCACCT
Source organism: Cicer arietinum (assembly GCF_000331145.2). Lineage (NCBI taxonomy): Eukaryota > Viridiplantae > Streptophyta > Magnoliopsida > Fabales > Fabaceae > Cicer > Cicer arietinum. Next base: position 46,383,103 of record NC_021163.2, on the reverse strand, counting down.
TGCCACTCCTCGTGGTCACTGCATTAACATTGTTTCTTGGGTTCGGCACTGTGTCACTAGGCAGATTTCCAGACGTTCTTTGTGCCATTTGTTGAGCAAGCTGACCCATTTGAGTCTCAAGATTTTTTATTGATGCAGAGTGATTTTTCTGAATGGCTCTTGAATCCTCAATGAACGAACTTGTGCTTGTAACTAGTTTTTCTATAGCGCTCTCCCAAGCAGCCTTTCTGGGTGGGAATTGGTTTGGTTGAGCTTCTTGTTGACCCTGAGGTCTGCCTTGCTGATCTCTCCAAGAAAAGTTCAAATGATTTCTCCAACCAGGATTATACGTATTAGAGTAGGGGTTATTCTGCCTGTTGTTATTATTCACAAAATTCACCCGTTCTAGTTCTTCTACCTCATTATCATCCAGTGCTTCACAGACTCCAGTTTTATGTGCTCCTCCACAAAGGTTACAACTAGTCTGCTTTAGTAGTTTGACGGGGGCCACTTGTGGCTGTATATTTAGAGCTG
>NC_021163.2:46372248-46381424 GCF_000331145.2 Cicer arietinum | reverse complement strand
GTGTTTCAGCAAGTGTACTGAATCGTTGCAAGTAATAATAAAACGGTAGTACCGAGTGTCGAACTCAAGGATTGCGTTTTACTATTGAATTATATTTGATTACTAGAATTGAACAAAAAGGTTCCCAAGTTGATTGAAATAATGTTTGAAATTAACAACAATAATAAAATTGATCTTTTATAATGAGAAAAATGTCAGGGATGAGTTTCACTTCGAATCCAACCTTGGTGTCTAATTTGATCCTAGTTATTGAATTCCTTTATTGAATTATTACCGAATTCTCTTTATTATTCTTGCCCTAATGTCTTAGTGACAGAACCTTTAATTCCAAAGTAACCCCTAATTCCTTAGTGGATTTAAGATTAGAATTAAGCATTACCGTATAGAAATTCTCTTGTAAATTATTGCTTTGCAACTAATTTAATTGGTTTCATGACCTGCACCTATGTCTAGACTACAAATTCATGAATTTCTCATCTCAAGCATTCGTAAAGTCCACTTCCGTTTCAAAATACAAATCGTAGAACATTTTAATGTTGATCAAGCAATAAAAAGCATTAAGCACAGAGATGAGAAAAATAATTCAATAAACTCATTCATATAACTAGAAATCAAATCATAAAAATAAGGGTTTCATCTTGTTACACTCATCCCTAACAAATAGGGTTTAGTTACTCATGACAGAGATAAAAGAGATAGAGATTAGAGAAGAATTACAAGAAGGATTCATGAATGATTCTTGATAAAACTGCTCCAATGATGTTAGAAACGGCCGTCTTTGAGTTTCTATGCTAGGGCCCAAGTCTCCCAACTTTCCAAGAGTGAAAAAGATCATAAAACAGTAAAAATCTGTGTTTTTATGGTTGCTGGTGCGGGTATCGCGCCCCAAGCGCGCTTGGATGCGCTTGGGCGCGTTTCAACAGTGGCGAATGCTGGGAAAAAGCGCTTGGCTTGCGCTTGGGCGCGCTCCAGCGCTCAGCATCTGCTGTCCAGTGTATATTGCATTTTTCTCCTCTTTCGAGTCTGAATTTGGTTCCGGTGTCTTCATGAAAGTTGTAGCTATGGATCCTAGCTTTCATTTTCATTTGGTTTGACTCCAATTGGACATCTACAACTCCAGATATGGCTGAAATACTCTACATGTGTCATGTTGATTTCTCACAAAAATTCAGCACTGCACCAAAACACAACGCAATGTAAAATTACGAAAAATTCCTACTTAATCACTAAAATAAAACATAAAACATTTAATTTAACTCAAAGAACAAAAATCAACAAAATATATCAAATAAATCCTTAATTTAACTAATAATTGAGGATAAATAAGACTAAAATAGTGGGAAAATATGCATATGATGAAGAGTCATCATCCCCTACCTCTGACCAACACATAGGAGTTCTACATTTTTTTTCCAGACTCATAGGGTGCCATGCCTATGCTAGCATGATAAATATCATTGTAAGCAAACTCTACCAGAGACAAGTGTCTGTCCCAACTTCCAAAATTCTCTAATACACAAGCCATCAACATGTCTTCTAAAGTTTTAATGGTCTTTTCAGTCTAGCCATTAGTTTTTGGATGGTGGTAGTGCTAAGATGCAAACGGGTTCCTAGGGATTTTTGGAAAGATTTCCAAAATATGGAGGTAAGCTTTGGGTCCATATCTACCACTATGTTGTAAGGCACCCCATACAATATCACTACTTCTTTTATAAATAGCTTGGCCAATTTAATAGTATTATAATTGGTTGTAATAAGTAATAAGTGGGTTGACTTGGTTAGTCTATCTACAATCACCCAAATGGAATCATACCCTGATTAGGTACGAGGCAATGCCACTACAAAATCTATGAAAATAGAATCCAATTTTCCATTCAGGCATGTCTAGTGATTGTAAAAGACCTACTGACCTCTGGTGTTCTATCTTTACCTTTTGACAAGTCAGGCTCTATGCTACAAAGGTGGTCACATCATTCTTCATGCTTGGCCAACAATTGTTTTTCTTTAGATACTGAGACATTTTTTTGGACCTAGGTGAATGGTCAAGTGACTCTTGTGGGCTTCCGTTAGTATTATTCTTTTCATGTCCTAATCTTTATGTATACAGATTCTGTTTTGGAAGAGAATGGTTCCGTCTATTGCCCTTGAGAAATTCACTTGGTCTTTCCTAGCTTGCAGATCACTATCCAACTCTTGCGACTGCTTAATTTGGGTTCTAAGGTCACAAGAAGTTTCCACTTGATTCGAAAGAATTCCTTCTTGAAAAAGAGTCATCTTCAGGTCAAGATTTCTAAACCTCTCTATTAATTTCATGTCCTGGATCATCAAATGAGATATGTGGAGTGACTTCCTACGCAAGATATTTGCTACCACATTAGCCTTGTCTGGGTGATATTTGCTACCACGTTGCCTCATATTAAGTTTTCTTTGATCAAAGAGGTACTTCAAACTCTTATGATCACTGAAGACATCAAAATGCACTCCATACAGATAACGTCTCCAGATTTGCAACGAAAATACTATGGCAACCAACTCTACGTCATGAGTAGGGAAATTTCTTTCATGATTTTTAGTGTTGAGACATGAAAAACATTATGCAAACCTGACAACCAGAGTGGTGAGGCTAGTCTATAGGCTGAGTAACCTATCCTCTGAATGATTTGGAAAGGTCCAACATAACGAGGGTTGGGCTTTATGCCCTTCTACACTGTTGAGACAAAATCTCAATTTAATGTTTTGATGAAAGCAAACAAAAATACAATGGCAACCAACTCTAAGTCATGAGTAGGGCAATTTCTTTCATGTGTTCTAATTTCGTTGAGGCATAAGCAACTACTTGATTGTTATGTATCAGTACACAACCCAGACTTTTTAAGGATGCATCACAATAAACTTCAAATCATAAAGTTGAGTTTGGAATGGCCAGTATAGAAGTTGTGGTTGGTTTGGTTTTGAGTGTATGAAAAAATTTCTCACACTTTTGATCCCACATAAAGGGTGATCATTTCGTGTCAACTTTGTCAAAGGTAGAACAATTTGGGAGAATTTTTAAAATGAATCTATGATAATATCCTGAAATCCTAAGAAACTCCTAACTTCAGTTACATTCTTAGGTTGTTCTCATTCTAGCACTACTTCTACCTTCGATGGATCCACTGTCACTCCTCCCTTTGAAATTACACAACCTAAGAACTTCACCTCTAACATCCAGAACTCAAATTTACTAGGCTTAGCTTATAATCTTTTCTCTTTGAGTATTTGTAGTACAATTTGAAAGTGTTCTACATGTTCATCTGGGGTTTTGGAATATATTAAGATGTTATCTATAAACACTACTACAAAATTACCAAGGTATGGTCTGAAGATCCTATGCAAGTAATCTATAAACACTGGTGGAGTATTTTTGACTCTAAAGGGCATGACTAAAAATTCATAGTGCTCATACCTAGTCCTAAAATTTGTTTTTGGTATATCTTCAGATTTTATTCTGATGTGATGATATCCACACCTCATATCAAACTTTGAAAATATAGTAGCTCCCCCCAAATAGTCTAAAATATCATCTATCCTTGGTAAAGGGTATTTATTTTTTATAGTTACTTTATTTAGCTGTATATAATATATGTTGAGCTTTATCCCACCATCATTTTTCTTAACTAATAGTATAATGGCTCCCCAGGGTGATACACTTGGTCTAATGAATTATTTTTTTTATTAGATCCTCCAATTGATTCTTCAGTTCACTCAGTTCTAATGGTGACATCCTCAAACTCACTCACCATTGGAATGTTTGATAGTTCTACTTTTGACCTTGAGTTTAAAGATGATAAAAATAGTATGCCCTAACCCCCATTTGTTAAACATTGTAAGAGTTGGGAAACATTACACAAGGAAGTAAGATATGGTTCCTCTAGTCGGGGAATGTTTGGTGGAATTATAGCTGTTGAGACAAAATCGCAAATTAATGTTTTGATGATAATCAAACAAAAGTTAATTAAGACTTTTAATTATGATTCTAAGTGTTTTGTTGTTTTAACATGTGTTTTTGAGTGTATGAATCAAAGATAGATACTAAGCATTTCAAGCAAGATCATATTAGAAGAAACAAGTTTATTCAAATAAACGAATAACATTTTGATAGAATTATGGAAAAACATAGATCATTTTTCACAGTTCTAAGATACCAAGAATGCTTATGTTCTTAAAGAAGCGACTGTTCCTGGTGTATTGAATCTATTTCCAGAATTTTATCAAAAGTATACAAGGATCATATCAGTAAAAGAATCATTCCAAAGAACAAAGGAAAAAGCTATGCATCATAATAAAACCAGAAAGATCATTCTCCAAGTTTTAGCAAGTAACAAGTACGGATTTGACAAGCTCGATTGGACACTACAACAATATCTCTGAGCAACCTGCACGAGAAATAAAGCAAGGAAACACTTCAAGAATGATGTCAAAGAAGCTTAACCTCAACACCCCTCAAAACAACAAAGAAGATCATCATGGTTTTGCAAGAACATTCATGCTTTAAGACAACACTTATCCACTTAAACTGACATAAGACAACTGGATCTTCTTCAACACTTAGATGAGCTATCATAAGCCATTTTGAAGCCTATAAAAGGAACCTCAAGATGAAGGATAAGGCAGAGCTTCAAGTGCAAAACAATATATCACTTACACTATCCCACTCGAAAGTTCTTAAGCTCCTCAGTCATAAGCAAAAGGTTTAGTTTAGTTTTCATCTAGATATTAAAATCATTCTACTGAGTCCTTAGCCAAGAATATAAAATCAAACAAGGGTTGAATACACTCAGATTCTACCAACTTCTTTAAATCATCATTTTTTAACTCAAGACTATTGTGTTGAAAATAGTTTGCGTAAATTATAAAAATCCTTTTATGATTAAAAGGTAATTTGTAAAAATCATTTATAAAGATTGAAAGGTAACATGTGGAAATCCTTTATAGGGTGAATCGTAATATATTGTAACAAATCAATATTGATCTGAAAAGGCTGTGTGAAAACCAAGAACAGTCTTGTTTTGGTCACTTTGTGAAAAATCTCACAATTGTGAGAGTTAGAGATAACTCACTTTTGGTGAACCATGATATATCTCTAAGAGCACAAACCCTCCTATAACTAGTAATCAAATTATTGTTCTTACCTTTCTTATCTTTGAGGGCATAAACCCTCCCATAACTAGGCTTGTTGGAGTTGGAACCCCCTTGCTTCTGGCATACTGGGCGGGAATAAGCTATATGACTTGGCAGCTTGTAGAAGTAGAAGACTTGCTTTTCTTCCAAGCATTATCCTCGACGTTCTCTTCCACACTTAGAGCACCTCCTTGCCCTTGGAGAACTTGAGGTCTCCATTTGTTTCCCTTTCCCCAGAGGAGTCTTCACATTTAACTATTGGCCCAATTTATTAGGCTCCCTTTTCTGTTGCCACTTAGATTGTTTTTCCTATTGTACTTTCTTCAAGTTATCCTCAACAATATAACACTTGCGTATAATGGTAGAATAACTGGTAAGTTCTAGATGACCTATGTTCCCTCTAATGTCATGCCTCAATCCCCACTCAAACTGATTTATCCTCAATTAGGGTATACAAAGCATGTGAGGAGAACCTAGCCAAGTCTTCAAATTTGGCTACATACTCAACCACAAACATGTCCCCTTGTTGTAAATGTACAAACTTTATTTATTTCTATCTTCTGACATTTATTGGGAAATATTTGTCCAAAAAGGTTACCTTAAAGTGTTCATAGTCAAAAGAGGTTCCTAGGGTCTAAAAATGAGCCCTTGCACCTTTCCACCAATATTCTGCCTCATCTTTGAGTAGGTGAGTAGCAAATGTTACCTTATGCTCTTCAATGTAGGGTACTACTTCAAATGCATTATTTATTTCCCCAAGCCAAGCTTGAGACTCAATTGGATTGTGGCTTCCTTTAAAGGTTAGAGGCTAGAGCTTGATGAAATGATAGAAAACCCATTATGATTGCCATCCCTATGCACAACCATTTGTTCAACTAGATTGTTGGTGGATGTTGCTTGCATTTGGTTGGCTTACAACACCTTTTCCCAAGGTTTAGCAACCAGTGGTGGAGGTGGAGTTATGTCATCCTCTAGTGTGATATTCCTTCTTGGCCTTCCCTCCTAAATCATTCTACATAATTATGGATACCATACACAATACTAAGTTGATCAAATTAAAATTTGGTGAAATGATACTTAGAACATATATTCCAATTAGTTTGACCAACTCTGATACCAAAATGTAAAACTCATTACCAATTATAAGACATTATAATATTAATATATAGTTTACAAATCTTGTTTAATGAATTATTAAAATTGCAACTTTAAAAACAAAGTCCATGACGATATTTCCCTGATACATCAATTCACATAATTGAAATAAACACTAACCCAAAACAAGTCTGGTAGGGCTATCCTCTGGTGCTGGAACTAAGCTTCAGCCATATCTATCTGTTATATTTTAAGAAAATCAGGAATGAGATGATAATCTAAGTGAGTTCTATAAAGGGGAAGGGTAGTTTAAAAATTTTCTTTTCACAAATGCACATAAATCAAGAAATAATAGGCAATTTATGCAAAACATTAACTTTTCATAAAATATGTCAGTTAACACTTCCTTTTTTTACTTAAATTTTTTGAAAAATGCATGTCCTCTTTCTTTTCTCTAGATTATCGAAAAGATTCTCAATTATCTTGATGCGGGTCACCAAGAAACTTGAGACATCTTGGTAAAATTGGGTTTCCATGACCCCAAATAGTGTCCTGATTGTTCTTCCTTTATGAATTGTTCGACGCCTGGAACAATCCTCAAATGCCCACTGTATATTTGGATCATACTGTTATGACTTGATGAATGCAATGCGTTTGTAATATTATGTATGCAATGCACCATTTACCCACACATTTGTTTCATAAATTAAGTAATACATTACAATTAGAGGCTACCTTAATTCTAAATCAATTATAAAAACTTTAGCTAGTTGTTTGTTTAAATTATGAATCTATACTTTAAATTCCACGTTTAAATACGGAAGCTTGGATCTGAGACAAGCTTGATCAGAAGCAACTTGATCAGAAGAGGCTTGACCAGAAATAGGTTGTTGATCAGAGGCAACATGATCAGAGGATGCTTGGATCAGAAGCAACATGATCAGAGGATTCTTGGATCAGAGGTAACATGATCAAAAGCAGTATAATAAGAGGAAATTGGATCAAAGGCAAGCATGACCATAAGAAATTCTAACTAGAGGCAAAATTTCCCAAGAAAATAAGAGAATTAGGGGCAAAAATGTCCATAAACAGAACTGAGAAATTAGAGACAAATATGCCCAGAAATAGAGAAGAGAATCAATGACAAATAAAAGAAGAATCTAAGACAAAACGACATATGATGAAATTTTAAAAACCCATTAACCCCATATTTTACCCATCACGATTTACTCTATTCCTTAAATTCTTAACACATCATGAACATCACATACGTAGAATGCTTGAACATATAGAGATTTGCATTGATACCTACATGGATCGATTGTCAATAAGAACACTACAATAATGATTGTAAGTTTTGATTATAGTTAAAGAATACTAACATATAAAATGTATAAATTAAGTTTGACAAAGTATTGAATTTTAATTTGAATTGTTGTTCATTTTGTTTGCACTTGAGGCTAGTAGTTGACTAGCAGGAATTGATTTGCATCTTTATTATATCAGTAGTTTAGCTTGAACCTATAGGATATATTGTGTTGGCTAGCCTAGCGTTGGTGTTTTTGTACCTAAGTCTATGTTCTATTGCAATTGTATCTACCCTATTGTTATGCTAATTTGTATGAGTCAGTAACATGTAGTCTTATGTTGCTTGTGGAGTTTTAAATATTCCAATATGATATTGTAATCTTTCTTTTGGGTGAGATTGTTTAAGGCTTGATTGAATTTATTTAAAAGGCTTTGTCTTGCACCCTCCTCTATTTTCGAGGGTATGTTATTTTTTTCTTCTTTTTGTTGTGTAGTTGATTGCTTCATACCATTTTTGCATGGAAGAAGATAGTTATTACTAATTGCTTGGATTTTGCTTAATTGCACAATTCAATTCAAAATTGTTTGTTGTAATTGTATAGTGTTCAATCATATTTTAGGGAACCTTGTTTTATCATTAAATAGTGTGTTGTTTGTGTTAGTCTTGTGCTTTTTTTGCCTGGAGAAATTGAACGTACTAGTTCTTTTTTATTTATTTAATCTTCTGTAAAAAAAATATAGTAATGAAGCTCTAATGCATATTTTTTGTTTTATTAATAAATTTTATTTTATTTTGTAGTGATAACTGAACAAAGTAATGAAGTTAAATTGTGTATTTATTTGTTGTTGAAAATAGAATCTTGACGATTTAGTGGACACGATTTTCTAAGTATATTTTGAGGTTGTTGTGTATGACTTTATATGCCTGTTTTAAAAGTTAATAAGACATAATATTTTTTACTAAATAAGTTTACTAGTCCCTATATTGAAATAGTTTTGTAAAAAGTTAATACATATAGTTTCTCAAAAAAATCCCTATAAAATCAAAATTGAGATTAAAACTGAATAAATTTTATTTAGAAACTAAACTTAAAAGTCATAATTTTGTAGGGACTAAAAATATATTTGACAATTTTTACTATTAGAAAATATACTAAAGTATATTAAGGTGAAAATGATTTAACTATTGTTTGATATGATATGCTTGTAAGATTTTTATGTTAGTTTTCAAATCTATATATGATGAACATCGTCTATTTTATATTGATTCCTAAATATACATTTGATTCCTAAATTATTAATAACAAAAAATAATATTTATAACAGATTATTTAATATTAAAACCTATACCAATGCAAATGTGTTATCACTGAAATGTATAGCGACAAAAATAAAATAAAATAGTAGATAAAATATTTATAAATTATGGCTAAATAGTATACAAATCGTGAAATATTTGTAAGTAAAATTGATGGATTAAACTAATAAACAAAAGTTTGTCACTGTGCTCTATAGTGTCAGCTCAAATGCGTAGATATTGGGTAATTATAAACAACAATAAAATGCTCCGCCGATATAGGTTATTTCGGCTGTACCTACGATTTTTTACCTTT
>NC_021163.2:46358986-46372206 GCF_000331145.2 Cicer arietinum | reverse complement strand
GAATTTTTGGTTGTCACTAAATCACTAAAGTTCAAGTTTCATATACCAATATTTGGCTAAAATAAATTTTTTTTTTGTACGAAAAATAGCTTTATTGCAAACCTTCCACATAGCTTATACACAAGCAAGCCATATAGAACCACAACGTTCACGGGTAACTCGACCACCTGGAACCAAACACTAAGAATTGAAATACATGATCCACAAAACGGATGTGCATAATACAACTTTTACCAAGTCAATTAAACATTGCATACCAAACATTTATAAGTAACGAGTATTCAAAAAATAGATGTTGAGTAGATTCAATAACCTCATTACTAGAAATGCACAAACCTCTAGTTAACAAAATTATCTGCCTACTATTCAAGTTGTGTTTTATAATAGACTATCATTCAATAATCTCCATGAAAACAAATAAGTCTTTGATGGAACCACCTCATTCTAAATCACACGACAATTCTAAGTTATTTTCATCACACAGTATGTTATAATTCGCTTTGATAGTGTAACCGCTACCATTTTCTTGATTCCACACTCATTCATCTTGTTTATGGACTTACACATAAAGTTAGTCACCAACACATTCCACCATGATCTGCTCCTCCCACTAAAACAACTTTTGTCTCCACTTCCACCCCACACCATCCCCCCACCCCTGTTATACCGGTTATAGAAACATGTTTATCAACTGCTAGACTAAACAGTTAACTAAATAGATCACACAAAGGCATCCTATATTCAACCAAGGATTAATCTAGATAAGTGTATCATGCCTATTTCTCACACCGTTTCTAAAGTGAAAGGAAAAGATAAATTCCTTGAAAAATCCATAATGAAGAGATCTCAACCTTAGTGCAAAGTTTTGAAGATAATATTGGTAGATTGCAACCTGTTTTCAAAAGCCTAATGCAACATTGCAATCGTCAAATTAATATGGAATCAATAGAAGATTTATTAGGAGTTTCACATGGAGATGAAAATAGTGCCCCAATGGAGATTGCTCCACAAATGCATTCCTCTACATCAACTCATGATCCATGTCTTATAAAGGTAACCATATATAGAAATATTCAGTTTGAGATAAATTTTTGAATTTCAGAACTTTAATTGTTATTTAGGGGCAAAATCAACATTAGATTCTTGAGGTGGTAAACTATATTCAATATATATATATATATATATAGATATAGATATAGATAGATAGAGGTTATCAATTAATGAATAAACTTCAACCTGTGAGTATAAAATAATATGTCACAAAAAATTAAGAGTTTGAATTGTGATCTTTAAACATATAAATCAAAAACAAATATCTCAAATTGTTCCTCGGATGAACATGTTAGTTTATAGCAAACTGAATATTAGAACACAAAATTATCATAATCTTAAAAATATCTCTTGAATAACAATTTTATTTTGTATATAAAGTTATCAATCTTTAAGACACTCATAAGCATATATTATAACGCAAAATGATCATAATCTTAAAAATACAATTAAAGATATTTGTTATCTTTTCAAATATCAAATTGAGATTTTGCCTTAACAAACATGCTACTAAAACTTTATTCTATAAAAAAGTAAATGATTCACTAGTTATTATTACTTAGCTTATATATATATATATATATATATATATATATATATAGTATTATATCCGCATGTAAAGAACAGTTTCATAAAAGTTGTAGGAGGTTTTGGCCCCTGTAGCTTACAACTTGCCCTTATTGTTATTATTGATGTGTTGCTATTGTTGTTGTAATTGAATTTGATCTAAATTCTAGTCGCTGGTAATTTAGAAAACTAATAATGAGTTTTGGTATCGGTTCTATTTCAATGCGGAATTTTGTTTTTGTTTGTAACTATGTTTTTCGTGCCATTCTATTTGTGCGCTTTGCTCTCTGTTTTTGTGCGGTTCTATTTTGCTCGTTATTTGCGATTATGTTTCTATTTCTATGAAGTTATGTTTTGCATTTCTATTTGCGATTATATTTCGTGCCAGTTCTGTTTATGTTTGCTTTTTTACACAATTATGTTTTGTATGTGTTGTGTTTTTTGTTTTAGTTATGTTCATGTTTGCGAGTTTTGTTTCATCGTCTATTTTTTATTTTATTCTATTATGCAGCAAGATATCAATCAAGATGATGAAAATGATTAATTATTTCAAGATAACGATGTAGGTGATGGATTTCACGAGGATTGACATAAATGATGAATTTGAATTAGACGATATAGATGATGAATCTGAAAAAGATGCACTTGAATGATTTTGATGATGTTTTTTGTTAGGCATATAGTTAATTGAAGCATCAAAATTTCAACAAACTATATATTTGATTATTTTGCCAGACTTGTACTTTAAAATATTAAACTTTATTAAATTAGGCTTAAATATACTTTTAGTCCCCTATTTTGCTCAATTAACTTTTAGTCCTCTAATTTTAAAATCAAGTTTTTGGTATCTTGTTTTATAACTTGTGGGATTTTTCGGTCTCCATCAATTTTTTATGATATGACATACTCAATTATGATGTGGCAACAATGCGATGCAATCAAGTGGAAATCATGTCATTAATTAATATCCATTTTCTTATCTTTTTATCTGACACAGTTTCACGATCGTTTGTTTAGTAACAACATAGACAAAAAATTATGAAGGAACATATAATAATGTTAAACACGATTATATTTTATCCAATTCAGTTGTACCACATAGCTACCATATCATTAATGAACATATCACATCATAAAAAGAGGAGACAAATCAAATCCAACAAGTTGTAAAATAAGGGGACAAAAAACTGGATTGTAGAAATAGAGCGACTGACAGTTAATTTTAAGTAAAATTGAGAGACTTAAAGTACATTTAAGTCGTTAAATTATGTTAAACATTTTATTTTTTGTTATGTATTTAAGTATAACTTTCTTAACAACTTATGTTAAATTTGCATTATATTTTTCTTATTTTAATTATTGTTGAGTTATAATTATTGTTATAAATAAAATAAAAGAGAAGATTTAAAATGGAATGGGCTGTGTATGTAAGTAATTGAATTGATTATATATACAAATTAATTTATGATTATAAAATAATTACAAAATGTCTAGTTTATGATTTGTATTAAAATAATAGAAAAATATTATATCAATGGTCTCGTTGTATCACTTTAAGACAACATTAACAATTATGACAATAATTAATAAATATTGTCTAAAGTGAGTTAAGAGTATGTTATCTATTTCTATAGTTTAAAGAACATTTATAAATAGCGTGTCTAAAAAGGCAAGAAAATATTGTAAAAGATATCAAATAATACTCGCATACGAGACACACGGAAATATTGTCTATTGTCTTTAGTAATTCTAAGTACATAATTTCTTGTACAAATGTTTGAAATTATTTTTTGAAAAAATAGAAGTTATTTTAAGATAAAAATGAAAAGTCATAAAGTTTTTTTATGACAATCATAAATGTTTCTATACTATTTACTAACAATCAACAATAAAGTATGACTTAAAAAAGAATCAACAATAAATTAAAATATACAAATTAATAATAATACTAACCTATTTTTAACAAAAGAAAAACAATTGAAGCAAATTAAACATAATAGTTAATCTTATTTAATTTTCCTAATGTAACTAGAAAAATTAATTTATTCAAAATATCTTTGAATAGTATAATAAAATCGGATAATTTTTCCAGAAATGAAATTCAAATTAATTAGATATTTCTAAATAGTATAATAAAATAGGATAATTTTTTAGAAAAGGATAGTTTTTCTTTGTCTACATAAATATCAACTAATAAAATAAAGTTAAAATAAATAAAAAGGACAGAGCTAGTTGATATTTTGCTGTGTAATATTGAAATTGAGTTACAACATTTTTTCAACAAGATTGAAAAGAAGAAAAAGTCTATGTTCCATTTTGTCAATAGTTTGTTCTTTCAAAAGCCGGCTGATGTGGACAAAAATCCATCCAATGCTTGTGATGGAAAAGCAGCATTTCTACGTGTTTGTAAATGGACAAGAAAAGTAAATTTGTTTGAAACGTAAATTTATTTTTTATGTAGGAAACAAATTTAGTTTTATTTGCCGGAAAATAGATTCACGTCATTTAGTAAACCGGCCTCCTACTAAGTGGAATATCTAATATTTATTAAAATAAATAATATTATTTAATAATTTACCAATTTATTATTTACGTAAGGAGAGGAGCGGTCACATGGGAAAATTTAAAATTTTCTCTTTTAATTTACTGTTTTACTTAAAAATCACCTATTAAAATATCAAATTTAATTTAAAATTTTCCAATAGTCTTCACGAAATGCATTTCTATTTTATATTATCTAGAGTGCTTTTTATATGCTCCAGTTAATTTCAATTCGTATAAGCTAAGCAAGTTCATTAACTTTGTAAATGGTTTTCATAGTTCTCCAACTTTTTTTTGTATTGTATATGTATAGGATTTTATAACATTAATTCTGACTGCTTATATGCATTTAAATTAATATAATATAATGTGAATTTTTTTAGCTCAACTTGTATTGGTTTCTAGGACTAATATTTGAACTGGTAGAAAACACGATACATCAACTTCCAGTCGGGGAATACACGATACATCAACTTACAGTCGGGGAATAGAAATGGCTATATTGTTTGCTTCATACGGCGTCTGCGTTATACATCTTTTGACCAACTATCATCATGGGATGAATTAGGATATTGTTGATACCTATGCGTTTATAATCTCGTTTTAATATAATACATAACATAGATAAAATAGATCTATTTTTATTAAAAAATTATAACTCAAATGTTCATATAACTAAAACAAGATAAGTAATTTTTTTTTTAAATTATTAAAAATTTTAGAACAACAAATAAAATGTAAAGTAACCATATATTTTTTTTAATTACTAAAAGCTTTATGGGTGGCCATCTCTCCTCCGTCGTAGATAAGCTGCAGACACCGTCAACATACAATGGCGTCAAGTTTCTGATTATATAAAGAAAATAAGAAGGATATGCATGACTATGTTCACATTGTTACAACATGAAACTTTGATTTTTTGTGAGAAACAAGCTGCAAATATGTGTGATGTCTCTACACACAGCGTGTTGGATGATTCACTTGACAAAATGTGCATCGGATGATTCACATGACAAAGCGGTCATTTGAAAATTTATCAGACAAGAAAAATCACTTAAACATAAACGTAATAAATAAATTGGCTGTCCATATAAAATCTTAGCAATTTTCAGCTGTCATTATCCTCCTACTATCAATTTTGCAACTATATATGATGTATTGGTAACAAGAATGATTGTAAGCACTTGCACTTGTATATAAGAATTTTAAGGTGTAAATATACAAAAAAAAAAATGTATATTTTGTTATTATTATTTTAGATCTTTTGTTTTTTAAAAACTGATATATTTGTTTAAAAAGAAAAAATTAAACTTTACATGATGTATCACATATCAATTGGACTTTAGTCGTGGTTTAAAATAATTAAAATTAATATCAAACTAACATAAATAACTAACTTATTTTTTAAAATGATAGAGATCAAATTAAAATGTAAAATAAATATAATTGACTAAATTAGTGATGAAGCTTTTTTTATATCTATATTGATTATTAATTAATTGCTAAATTACAATGATCATGTTTGAAGTATAAAAAACAATAAATAGGATTTGATTTACCAGTAATTTAGGAATGAATTATTTTTAATTGAATTATTTAATATTTTTGCAAATTATATTTTTAATCATTTTAAAATTTTAACTCAGTATAAAAAAAGTAAATAAAGTTTCATTTGTTTTTAACTACAAACTTCTAAAGTTATTATACATCAAATTATATATAACAAATTTAAATATGTCTTACAAGTACTGCTCATGTAATAGTCGCAAGAATATTTGATATGTGGAAGCGCAATTTTAAATCCAAAAATACTCATATTTTTTCTATTTAGTATATGTTAATTTTGCCACAAAGTCCTTTAAAATAAAAATGAAAATTTAAGAAATATAAATAAAAGATTACATAGTATTGTTTTAATTGGTTTTAATTGATTAACTAAAATATAATTCGAAATGAGACCTTAGAAATGGTTGAGACGTTCAAACGACCATAAAATTAAATGATGTAAGTTCTGAATATAATGTATTTATAGCTTAGAAACTCTAGCAAGTATTTGATTGAAACATGTGAGTGATAAAAATGTTTTTTTTTTTTTTATGTTCAAAGTGACAAATTTTTTGCCAGAAAAATTTATTGGCAGTTGTAATTATGTTATAAATGCATCAAACGAGTTGGAATGTCTTAAGGATAAGTGTGAGTCACTCTCACGTGAATTGAACATATCACGAAAACATACAATTTTGAACAAATTGTTCTAATAATATTATTATATAGGGTGAATTATATATAGTTTCACAAAAGTTTATCCTTTTTATCAATTTATTACTTCATGGATTAACATTTCTATAAAATATTATAATAATTTTATAATCTTTAATATGATAAATATTATATTAAAAATATTATAAAAAAATAAAGACAATGTATTGGCAGAGAATAATTAAGAGAAAATTGAAGTATGTATTAAACAATTCAAAACATAGTTTTAAAATAAGTGAAGTGAGAGAGATAGCGGTTAATGTTGCATATCTCTCAAATAAATATTCATTCCTATGATTCCGTAAGAGAAGTATCTATTTAGTTTGGTCATAAATTGGGAGAAACAACATATTACAGACAAAGATATAATGTGGTGGATGGTTTAAGGTTAATATTTTCATATCTGTATCTATTTAGCTTTTATTACTTATGTATCTTAATAATAGTCATAATTAATTAACATATCTTATTTCGAAAAGAAATTCGATTAAATATTTTAATTCTTTTTCATGTTTAAAAAAATATAATTTTTTGATTATAAAAGTATATATATTTTTTGTTTTTATGTTTTAAAAACTACAGATCCAACAAATCACCCCAAATACTATTATAGACATAATTGAGCAAAGTCTTCTTTCAAAGATTTATTTGATTGTCAAAATTCCTTTTAAAACTTTTATTTACATTATATCTTTTATTTTGTTTTAGTTTTTCTGAAGAAGTCAAAAGAAAATATATACAAACTACTATTCAAAACAAAAAACATGCTAGGAATAGGAAAAGGTAAAAAAATAGGAAATTTTTCTCTTGATGGAGAAATGAGAAAGTAATAGTATCAACCTTCTAACTTAATAAAAGGTACATTAAGAGTCAAATCTAATTTTGTTAACGAACCTTAGTAACTCATCAAACATAAAGTCAATGCCATTTACCATTAAATGACGTTCAAGTCGTCTAATGGAAAACAAAACATGCTACAAGTTGTTGGGCCAATATAATATTGATGGATGTATCAAATGAATAGGTATGAATCATTTAATTAAAATTGTTAAACAAGATTTTTGGGTGGTAAGAGAATAAATATATTAACATATTCATTTTCAACTTTTTTATTATTCTTGAGTCATTTTTACAGAATAGAGCACATCCAAAAGAATTAATTGCAGAAGATTTTCTTATCAATAAATGTTTAACCTTTTGTTTGCATTATCTATTTGGGGGTGGAAACCAAGTTCGACCGGCCTAGGATAATTGATGATGAAATTGATTATGCATTGATTGATAATTAAGATGACCTTTTTTACATCCTATTGAAAGACCATTAGAGATGAAGAGACAAGAAAATTTACAATTAGAAAAATACTTAGAACTAAACGCATTGGTAGATAATTAAGATGATATTTTTATGTCCTATTGAAAGACCATTAGAGATGAAGAGACAAGAAAATGTACAATTAAAAAAATACTTAGAACTAAACTTAACAAGAAAGATTAACACACACATATATATGTGCTTTCTAATTGTGGTGTAATGCTCCATTTGTAGAGTAAGACACAAATCATATTTTAATTTTATACTAATTTAAATTTTTTTTTAACTTTTAAAATTCTATTATTATTATTTTTAGAGAACACATTGCACATGGCCGCGTCAATTGTCGACACAACTTTTAATTGACAAATAAGATGATAAAAAATCTATTAAGTGATTTAAACTCAGGGTGTTCATATAAGAATGGTATTATTTAAATTTTAGTGATTGCTTTTATATTGCAGCTTACTGTATTTCTTAAAATATTTTAGATTTAGCGTTTGGAAGAACAAAGTAGCTTTAGAAGTTACTCATGAACTTAGATAGTTAGCTCATAGACCATATGAGGTGGTAAAAAAATACAACGGTTATGCGATTAATGATTTTAGGTTCCACAAAAAGAAGAGATAGAAATATTTGAAAACACAGTTGTCGAGACGAAGACCTCAAAAGATGAAATTAATTACTATGGGCAATAACTTATATATTGTTGTTGGATTATTCTTATTCTGGCAAGTACAATGTTGTGTTCATCAAATGTGATTGTGTTTATATTACGAAATATATAAATAAATAAAAAAAGATAAGTTTGGGATGACACAAGTGATTGAAATATAGTGGAAAAAATCACTACGCGAAAAATGGTATTTTACAGCGCTTTTTTAAGACATTTACAGCGCTTTTTTTTTTTAAAAAAAAAAACGATGTAAGATCCAGCGCTGTAAAATGATATAACATCGCTCTTTAAAATAAAAAAGCGTTGTAAATCCCTTCTAAAAATGCGCTACTTGTTGTACTAGTTTTACAGCGCTTTTTTAAAAAAGCGCTGTAATAGGTGCATTCCTTTATTTCAGTTAGATCTCTTTCTGGGATTATATCAACAATCTCCTTCATGAATCGCAATATATAGGATCCGCATTCTATGTTGTTAGTTTGACGAGTGCACTATAAAATAAAACATATAAGTCAATAAATATTTGTGCATTGATTGTTAATGAAATTTTAAAGGCATATATTTCAAACCTTTATTGGAATCCATGTGATTTATTTGACTTTTGCTTCGACACTGTAACACCCATTTGAGCTCGGAAAACTTGTAAAGCACTATCAAATAAATGTGATTATTAGTATTAACAAACACATTATATATATATATATATGTGTGTGTGTGTGTAAAAAATAAATGAATACAATACCTGAAGAGTGCGAAGAAATACGTAGGGTTCGTAAGGTTAATGTTTCGTTTAAGAAGGAACAACGAGAATGCGCAGAAATACGAACGGTTCGTAGGACATAGTAGGGTTCGCAATGAAAAGAGTATGTAATAATGTTCGTAGGGATAGTAACAAATATGAAGATGGTTTGCAATGGAGATGGTTAACAATATGGTTCGTAGGGACAGTAGGGTTCCCAATGAGAAGGACACTGAAGCGTAGTGAAGTTTATGTAATAAAGAGGAAACTGAAGCGTTTAATGTTATATATAAAATCCTATTACATCGTTCTTTAAAAAAGAAAATAAGGAGGTCTTTTACAGCGCTCTTTAAAAAAGCGCTGTAATAGGCTTTTAAAAAATAAAATAAGGATGTCTTTTACAGCGCTTTTTTAAAGAGTGCTGTAAAAGACCACCTTATTTTAGTTTTTTAAAGCCTATTACAACGCTTTTTTAAAGAGCGTTGTAAAAGACCACCTTATTTTATTTTTTAAAGCCTATTACAACGCTTTTTTAAAGAGCGCTGTAAAATACCACCTTATTTTATTTTTTTAAAGCCTATTACAACGCTTTTTTAAAGAGCGCTGTAAAAGGCCTCCTTATTTTATTTTTTAAAAGCCTATTACAGCGCTTTTTTAAAGAGCGTTGTAAAAGGTCTCCTTATTTTATTTTTTAAAAGTCTATTACAGCGCTTTTTTAAATAGCGCTGTAAAAGACCTCCTTATTTTATTTTTTTTAAAGCCTATTATAACGTTTTTTTAAAGAGCGTTGTAAAAGACCTCCTTATTTTATTTTTTTAAAGCCTATTATAACACTTTTTTAAAGAGCGCTGCAAAAGACCTCCTTATTTTATTTTTTAAAAGCCTATTATAGTGCTTTTTTAGAAGCCTTTTAAAGCGCTTGTTCAAAAGCGCTGTAAAAGACCTCCTTATTTTATTTTTTAAAAGTCTTTTACAGCGCTTTTCTAAAAAGCGCTCTAATAGGTCCTTTAATTATGTGAAAGCGCAAGTCTTTTACAGCGCTTGTCAAAAAAGCGCTGTTGTATTCTCCATTATTTTTAAAATATCATACAACAGCGCTTATATTTAATAAGCGCTATAAAATGCGCGCTATAAAATGTCATTTTTGGCGTAGTGAATATTTGTTATGACTCATGTAACAACTTGGCCCCTATGACTAACAATATTATTCACGATCTTTTCGTTTCCATTTTCCACATTTACAAATTAGCGAGTTTTTGTCTTTTTTCCAATTGAGCTACGATGTTAGTCAAAGATTCGGACTGCTACAACCAATATGTTATTTTTTGTTTTATCATCTTTTTCCTTTTGTGTTTTATGATACCCTAATGTACTTTTTGTGCTAATCTATTTAGTTGATTCAATTTAAATTATATTTTTTCATTTAGAGCATAAATGACTCAAGGAAGAAGATTAAATATTTGACATCGAACAAGTGATTATGAAAAAATACAATCTACTTATAATGATACAAACTCGTTCAATTTTCAAGGAAGTAACGTCGTAGAATCACGTACCAATCCTAGTCATACATAAGATCTCATACACAAGTTTGTAGAATCTCATGCCATTTCTTCTAACATAGAAGGTAAATAAGAACAAATTAAAAAGGTATGAATTCTTAATTCTTGTTTTAAAGCTTTATTTATATTGTTTTTATTTATTATGACTTATATGGACACATAATTTTCTTTTCCTTTTGTTTTCCTGATAGATGTAGAGTCTTAGCAGACTATAGGTCCAACAAAAATATTAAATGTAGGTGATATAAAAGATGGTGAGTTTATAATTCTTAATTTGGGCAAATATGGTCGACCTATTGGTGAGAAAGCATCAACTCTTACATGTTAATTGATAGTGAGGTTATAAGGCATCAATATGCTCCCATCAACTACAAGTCATGTTAAAGGATTACAAAAAAGAGATGTTGAAAGTAATAAAGGTATTGTGATTATACATTTAACTAACAACTTAAGCTTTTAAGAATGTATATACTTGTTGTCTCTTTGCATAGCTCATTATGTTTATGTCAAAAGTTGTAGTATAACATATGCTTTACTTATTTATCATCTCTCATTGTGTAGATTAAATTTGAGT
This sequence comes from Cicer arietinum, assembly GCF_000331145.2. Classification (NCBI taxonomy): domain Eukaryota; kingdom Viridiplantae; phylum Streptophyta; class Magnoliopsida; order Fabales; family Fabaceae; genus Cicer; species Cicer arietinum. Next base: position 46,360,929 of record NC_021163.2, on the reverse strand, counting down.
TTGTTCCTCCAATAAATGACTTAACAATAGAAATGTTAACATCTAAATTGAATGAAAAGTGGATGCAATACAAGGATGATTTAAAGTCAATGTCATATGACCCTACTAAAATGAAAGCAGAAATTGCATATCTGGTATCAAATGATAAAGTTGAACCAAATCAATTTCGAAGGACAAGTAAGTCATGCATATTATGAGTAATATATTAAATCAATTTCAAAGAGCAAGTGATTGTAAGTTTTGATTATAGTTAAAGAATACTAACATATAAAATATGTATAAATTAATTTGGACAAAGTGTTGAATTTTATTTTGAATTGTTGTCCATTTTGTTTGCACTTGAGGCGAGTAGTTGACTAGCAGGAATTGATTTGCATATTTATTGTACGGTAGTTTAGCTTGAAATTATAGGATATGTTGTGTTGGCTAGCCTAGCATTGGTGTTGGTGTTTTTGTAACTAAGTCTATTTTCTATTGTAGTTGTATCTACCCTTTTGTTAAGGTAATTTGTATGAGTCAGTAACATGTAGTCGTGTGTTGCTTGTGGAGTTTTATATATTCCAATATATTATTGTAATTTGTTCATGTTGATCTTACTTTTGGGTGGGATTGGTATAAGGAATGATTGAAAGTATTTAGAGGCTTTGTCTTGCACCCTCTTCTGTTTTCGATGGTATGCTATTTTTTTGTTTTTTTTTTTATTGTTTAGTTGATTGCATCATACCATTTTTGCATGGAAGAAGATAGTTATTACTAATTGCTTGGATTTTGCTTAATTTCACAATTCAGTTCAAAATTGTGTTTTAATTGTATAGTGTTCAATCATATCTTAGGGGACCTTGTTTTGTCATTAAATGGTGTGTTTTTTGTGTTGGTTTTGTGCTTTTTTTTGCCTTGAGAATTTGAATGTACTAGCTTTTTTTTATCTCCTTTGACATATCTTATCCTTTGAGAGATGTAAAAAAATATAGTAACGAAGCTCTAATAAATACTTGTTGTTTCATTAATAAATTTTATTTTATTTTGTAGGGAGAACTAGACAAAGTAATGAGGTTAGATTGTGTATCTATTTGTTGTTGAAAATGGAATCTTGACAATTTAATGGGCATGATTTTCTAATTATTTTTTGAGATTGTTATGTATGAATTTATATGTCCGTTTTAAATATTAGTAAGACACAATCTTTTTTACTAAATAAGTTTAGTCCCTATAAATTATTAAAAATTTATTTTCTTCCCTATAAAAAGTTGTCAATTTTTTAGTCCAAAACAATTTTCTTCGCTTTTAGTCCCTATATTGAAATGTTTTTGTAAAAACTAAATACATTTAGTTCCTAAAAAAGTCTTTATAAAATCAAAATAGGGACTAAAACTGAATAAATTTTATTTAGGAACTATATTTGAAAGTCATAAACTTATATTAGAGACTAAAAATATATTTGACCATTTTTCGTATCAGAAAATACACTAAAGTATATTAAGGTGAAAATGATTTAACTATTGTTTGATATGATATACTTGTGAGATTTTTATGTTAGTTTTCAAATCTATATATGATGAGCAGTGTTTATTTTATTTTGATTCCTAAATATGTATTTGATTCCAAAATTATTAATAACAAAAAACAAATAATATTTATAACTAATGGACATGGAAATGTGTTGTCACTGAAATGTGTAGTAACTATTAAAACCTATGTGTTGTCAGAAATGTATAGTGACAAAAACAAAAATAGTAGGTAAAACATTTATAAATTATGGCTAAACAGTATACCCACCGTCAAACAATACACACTGAAATGGATTAAACTAATGGGCACAAGTTTGTCATACACTATATATTGAATGTTCAAATCCGCAGGTATTGGATAATTATAAACAACAATAAAAAGCTCTGTCGGTATACGTTATTTCGGCTACACCTACGATTTTTTACATTTCCCTA
>NC_021163.2:46354618-46358761 GCF_000331145.2 Cicer arietinum | reverse complement strand
AGTTTTGGTTTTCACTAAATCACTAAAGTTCAAGTTTCATATACCGATATTTGGCTAAAATAAATTTCTTTTTTACAAAAAATAGCTTTATTGCAAACCTTCCACATAGCTCATATACAAGCAAGCCATATAAAACCACAACGTTCACGCGTAACTCGACCACCTTGAACCAAACACTAAGAATTGAAATACATGTTCCACAAAATGGCTGTGAATAATACAACTTTTAGCAAGTCAATTAAACATTGCATATCCAACATTTCTAAGTAACGAGTATTCAAAAAATAGATGTTGAGTAGATTCAACAACCCCATTACTAGAAATGCACAAACATCTAAATCTTCATAAAAACAAAGTCTTTGATAGAACCACCCCATTCTAAATCACACGATTTAAGGGTGACACTTCTAGGTCATTTTCATCGCACAATATATTGTAAGTCGTTTTGATAGTGTAACTACTACCATTTGCATGATTCCACGCTCATTCATCTTGCTTATGGACCTACACAGAAATGTTAGTCGCCAACACATCCACTATGAAATCCTCTTCCCACTAAAACAACCTTCGTCTCCACTTCCACCCCACCCCTACTATAGAAACATGTTTATCAATTGCTAGACCAAACAATTAACTAAATAGATCACACAAAGACATCCTATATTCAACCAAGGATTAATGTAGATAAATGTATCATGCCTTCCTCACCATTGTTTCTAAAGCGAAAGGAAAAGATAAATTCCTTGAAAAACCATAACGAAGATGTCTCAACCTTAGTGCAAATTAGTTTTGAAAATAAGATTGATAGATTGCAAAATGTTTTCAAAAGCCTAATGGAACATTGTGATCGTCAAATTAATATGGATTCAATAGAAGATTTATTAGGATTTTCCCATGAAGATGAAAATGGTTCCCCAATGGAGATTGCTCCACAAATGCATTCCTCTACATCAACTCATTATATATGTCTTAGGAAGATAATCATATATACAAATATTCAGTTTGAGATATATATATATATATATATATATAATTCTATTTATTGAATTATATATATATCACTACGCCAAAAATGACATTTTACAGCGCTTGCTAAACACAAGCGCTGTTGTAATTATATTTTAAAAATAACGGAACCTTTTACAGCGCTTTTGATTCAAAGCGCTGTAAAACAAGCGCTGTAGTAGGTCATATAACGTTTGCGCATCACGTTATAAGGCTTTTACAGCGCTTGTCAAAAAAGCGCTGTAAAAGGAAGCGCTTTCGCGAATCAGTTACAGCGCTTTTTTCACAAGCGCTGTAAAACACATGCGCTTTCATTGAATTTAACTACCTACTACAGCGCTTTTTTCACAAGCGCTGTAAAACACATGCGCTTTCATTGAATTTAACTACCTACTACAGCGCTTTTTTCACAAGCGCTGTAAAACACATGCGCTTTCATTGAATTTAACTACCTACTACAGCGCTTTTTTCACAAGCGCTGTAAAATACATCTTTCAAATAATTATATACGTTGGAAACCCTCATATCCTCTACATCTTTCAAATAATTATATACGTTGGAAACCCTCATATCCTCTACATCTTTCAAATAATTATATACGTTGGAAACCCTCATATCCTCTACATCTTTCAAATAATTATATACGTTGGAAACCCTCATATCCTCTACATCTTTCAAATAATTATATACGTTGGGAACCCTAATATCCTCTACGTACTGTGCGGCCATCTACGTTGTCTAAGGTATTTTTTACACATGATCTGTTATGTTTTGAAATTGTCAAAAATTGTCAAAAACTCATACCACATGATCTGTTCTGTTTTGAAATTGTTAGTTGATATTGGTTTCTTTTTGAAACTTGTTGATATGTTTTGAAAGCTTATTATTTTTGTTACTGCATTTATATAGGTGGTATAATATGGATAGGAAATGGATTTCAGCCAATCGATTGTCAAAAGAGTATGAAATTGGAGTGAAGGAGTTTGTTGAGTTTGCAGTGAAGAATGCAAAAGATCCAAATAGAGTAGTTTGTCCTTGTTTAAAATGTTGTTTTGGAAAACGTGTTAGAGAAGATGAATTAGAAGGACATCTAGTATGTAATGGAATTGATCAAAGCTACACATGTTGGATAAGACATGGTGAGAAAAAAAAAGGAAACATTAATTTTGAGAATAGTTCGACATATGCTTCAACTGACTTCGATACAGATACATATGAGCCGGACCGAGTTGATGAGATTGCAAAAGCAGTTGAAGAAGATCTTCGAGATTGTCCTAAAATGTTTGAAAGTTTGTTGAGTGATGCAGAGAAAGAATTATATAATGGTTGTACTAAATTCACAAGACTGTCAGCGATATTAAAGTTGTACAACTTAAAAGCGAGTAATGGATGGTCTGATAAAAGCTTTACGGAATTATTAACACTCATAAAAGATATGTTGCCAGATGATAATGAACTTCCCAGTCGAACCTACGAGGCTAAACGGATTTTGTGTTCTATTGGAATGAGTTACGAAAGGATTCATGCGTGTCCTAACGATTGCATTTTATTTCGAAACGAATATGAACTACTTAAGGCGTGTCCGAAATGCAATGTCTCTCGATATAAGAAGAAAGAATCTACTCCAGCAAAAGTCGTGTGGTATTTTCCTATAATACCAAGATTTAGGCGCATGTATCGCAGTGAAGAAGATTCAAAACACTTGACATGGCATGCAGATGAAAGAATTAGAGATGGAATGTTTCGACACCCTGCAGATTCCCCACAATGGGCAAAAATTGATCACGAGTATCCTGAATTCGGGATAGAGTCAAGAAATCTAAGACTTGCACTTTCTACTGATGGAATGAATCCACATGGTCTTCAAAGCATCTCACATAGCACGTGGCCTGTGATTTTGGTAATATATAACCTACCTCCATGGTTATGTATGAAGCGTAAGTTTATGATGTTGTCTCTGTTAATTTCTGGACCCAAACAACCGGGGAATGATATCGACGTATACTTGACTCCTCTAATCGAAAATTTAAAAAGTATGTGGGAGACAGGTGTGGAAGTTTATGATGGGTATAAGAAAGAATGTTTCAATTTAAGGGTTATGTTGTTCGGCATAATTAATGATTTTCCAGCATATGGTAATTTATCAGGATATAGCATTAAAGGTCAGTGTGCATGTCCTATATGTGAAGAGAGTACAAATTGGATGCGGTTGAAACATTGTAAGAAGAATGTGTTTCTTGGACATCGTAGATTTTTACCTTATAGTCATCAGTATCGTGGGTGGAGAAATGCATTCAATGGAAAATCAGAGGAAGGTAAAGCTCCTTTAGCACCGACTGGATATCAAATACTTGAAAAAGTACAAGGTTTGACCAATAAATTTGGCAAACCTTTTGCGGGAGAGCTGGTGAAAACTGGGTGGAAGAAAAAGTCAATTTTCTTTGAATTGCCATATTGGAAGTCATTGTATGTAAGACATTTCCTCGATGTGATGCATATTGAAAAAAATGTATTTGAAAGTGTTATTGGTACGTTACTCAATGTTCCAGGAAAGTCTAAAGATGGCGTCAATGCAAGATTGGACTTGGTCGATATGGGAATAAGAAATGAACTGGCTCCAGTAAAGAAAGGAAATCGCACATATCTACCTCCAGCCGCTCATACTCTATCTAGAAAGGAAAAAATTGTTTTATGTAAATTTCTACACGAAGTTAAAGTTCCAGAAGGATACTCTTCGAACATTAAAAATTTGGTTTGTATGAAAGACCTCAAGTTAAAAGGTTTGAAGACCCATGATTGTCATATTATAATGGAGCATTTGCTACCAATAGGTATACGTTCCATTTTACCTGAAAAAGTTCGACTAGCCTTAACTAGATTATGTTTCTTCTTCAGGGAAATTTGTAGTAAAGTGATCGACCCTCAGAAATTACCGACATTGCAGAGGGAAATTGTTGTTACTTTGTGTGAGCTTGAAATGTATTTCCCACCATCGTTTTTTGATATAATGGTTCACCTTACTGTTCATCTGGTTAAGGAGACACAACTTTGTGGGCCAGCTTATATGAGATGGATGTATCCGATAGAACGATATATGAAAATATTAAAAGGGTACGTAAAAAGTAGAAGTCGACCAGA
>NC_021163.2:46343027-46354118 GCF_000331145.2 Cicer arietinum | reverse complement strand
TGCTATTGTTGTTGTAATTGAATTTGATCTAAATTCTAGTCGCTGGTAATTTAGAAAACTAATCATGAGTTTTGGTATCGGTTCTATTTCAATGCGGAATTTTGTTTTTGTTTGTAACTATGTTTTTCGTGCCATTCTATTTGTGCGCTTTGCTCTCTGTTTTTGTGCGGTTCTATTTTGCTCGTTATTTGCGATTATGTTTCTATTTCTATGAAGTTATGTTTTGCATTTCTATTTGCGATTATATTTCGTGCCAGTTCTGTTTATGTTTGCTTTTTTACACAATTATGTTTTGCATGTGTTTTTTGTTTTAGTTATGTTAATGTTTGTGAGTTTTGTTTCATCGTCTATTTTTTATTTTATTCTATTATGCAACAAGATATCAATTAAGATGATGAAAATGATTAATTATTTCAAGATAACGATGTAGGTGATGGATTTCACGAGGACTGACATAAATGATGAATTTGAATTAGACGATGTAGATGATGAATCTGAAAAAGATGCACTTGAATGATTTTGATGATGTTTTTTGTTAGGCATATAGTTAATTGAAGCATCAAAATTTCAACAAACTATATATTTGATTATTTTGCCAAACTTGTATTTTAAAATATTAAACTTTATTAAATTAGGCTTAAATATACTTTTAGTCCCCTATTTTGCTCAATTAACTTTTAGTCCTCTAATTTTAAAATCAAGTTTTTGGTATCTTGTTTTATAACTTGTGGGATTTTTCGGTCTCCATCAATTTTTTATGATATGACATACTCAATTATGATGTGGCAACAATGCGATGCAATCAAGTGGAAATCGTGTCATTAATTAATATCCATTTTCTTATCTTTTTATCTGACACAGTTTCACGATCGTTTGTTTAGTAACAACATAGACAAAAAATTATGAAGGAACATATAATAATGTTAAACACGATTATATTTTATCCAATTCAGTTGTACCACATAGCTACCATATCATTAATGAACATATCACATCATAAAAAGAGGAGACAAACCAAATCCAACAAGTTGTAAAATAAGGGGACAAAAAACTGGATTGTAGAAATAGAGCGACTGACAGTTAATTTTAAGTAAAATTGAAAGACTTAAAGTACATTTAAGTCGTTAAATTATGTTAAACATTTTATTTTTTGTTATGTATTTAAGTATAACTTTCTTAACAACTTATGTTAAATTTGCATTATATTTTTCTTATTTTAATTATTGTTGAGTTATAATTATTGTTATAAATAAAATAAAAGAGAAGATTTAAAATGGAATGGGCTGTGTATGTAAGTAATTGAATTGATTATATATACAAATTAATTTATGATTATAAAATAATTACAAAATGTCTAGTTTATGATTTGTATTAAAATAATAGAAAAATATTATATCAATGGTCTCGTTGTATCACTTTAAGACAACATTAACAATTATGACAATAATTAATAAATATTGTCTAAAGAACATTTATAAATAGCGTGTTTAAAAGGGCAAAAAAATATTGTACATACTCGCATACGAGATACACGAAAATATTGTCTATTGTTTATTGTCTTTAGTAATTCTAAGTACATAATTTCTTGTACAAATGTTTGAAATTATTTTTTGAAAAAATAGAAGTTATTTTAAGATAAAAATGAAAAGTCATAAAGTTTTTTTATGACAATCATAAATGTTTTTATACTATTTACTAACAATCAACAATAAAGTATGACTTAAAAAAGAATCAACAATAAATTAAAATATACAAATTAATAATAATACTAACCTGTTTTTAACAAAAGAAAAACAATTGAAGCAAATTAAACATAATAGTTAATCTTATTTAATTTTCCTAATGTAACTAAAAAAATTAATTTATTCAAAATATCTTTGAATAGTATAATAAAATAGGATAATTTTTTAGAAAAGGATAGTTTTTCTTTGTCTACATAAATATCAACTAATAAAATAAAGTTAAAATAAATAAAAAGGACAGAGCTAGTTGAGATTTTGTTGTGTAATATTGAACTTGAGATACAACATTTTTTCAACAAGATTGAAAAGAAGAAAAAGTCTAGGTTCCATTTTTTCAATAGTTTGTTCTTTCAAAAGCCGGCTGATATGGACAAAAATCCATCCAATGCTTGTGATGGAAAAGCAGCATTTCTACGTGTTTGTAAATGGACAAGAAAAGTAAATTTGTTTGAAACTTAAATTTATTTTTTAGGTAGGAAACAAATTTAGTTTTATTTACCGGGAAATAGATTCACATCATTTAGTAAACCGGCCTCCTACTAAATGGAATATCTAATATTTATTAAAATAAATAATATTATTTAATAATTTACCAATTTATTATTTACGTGAAGAGAGGAGCGGTCACATGGGAAAATTTAAAATTTCCTCTTTTAATTTACTGTTTTACTTAAAAATCACCTATTAAAATATCAAATTTAATTTAAAATTTTCCAATAGTCTTCAAGAAATGCCTTTCTATTTTATATTGTATATGTATAGTTCTCCAACTTTTTTTTGTATTGTATATGTATAGGATTTTATAATATTAATTCTTATGACTGCTTATATACATTTAAATTAATATAATATAATGTGAATTTTTTTAGCTCAAAGTTTCTACCTGCGGAATCTTCTCTCAAGCAAACAATTATAGATAGACTAATATTTTGAACTGGTAGAAAACATGATACATCAACTTCCAGTCGTGGAATAGAAATGGCTATATTGTTTCTTTCATACGGCGCGTTCTACATCTTTTGACCAACTATCATCATCGGTGAATTAGGATATTGTGGACGTTTATAATCTCGTTTTAATATAATACATAACATAGATAAAATAGATCAATTTTTATTAAAAAATTATAACTCAAATGTTTTACATAACTAAAACGAGATAAGTAATTTTTTTTTAATTATTAAAAATTTTAGAACAACAAATAAAATGTAAAGTAGCCATATTTTTTTTTTAATTACTAAAAACTTTATGGGTGGCCGTCCCTCCTCCGTCGTAGATAAGCTGCAGACACCATCAACATACAATGGCGTCAAGTTTCTGATTATATAAAGAAAATAAAAAGGATATGCATGACTATGTTCACATTGTTACAACATAAAACTTTGATTTTTTGTGAGAAACAAGCTGCAAATATGTGTGATGTCTCTACACACAGCGTGTTGGATGATTCACTTGACAAAATGTGCATCGGATGATTCACATGACACAGCGGTCATTTGAAAATTTATCAGATAAGAAAAATCACTTAAACATAAACGTAATAAATAAATTGGCTCTCCATATAAAATCTTAGCAATTTTCAGCTGTCATTATCCTCCTACTATCAATTTTGCAACTATATATGATGTATTGGTAACAAGAATGATTGTAAGCACTTGCACTTGTATATAAGAATTTTAATGTGTAAATATACAAAAAAAAAATGTATATTTTGTTATTATTATTTTAGATCTTTTGTTTTTTAAAAACTGATATATTTGTTTAAAAAGAAAAATTTAAACTTTACATGATGTATCACATATCAATTGGACTTTAGTCGTGGTTTAAAATAATTAAAATTAATATCAAACTAACATAAATAACTAACTTATTTTTTAAAATGATAGAGATCAAATTAAAATGTAAAATAAATATAATTGACTAAATTAGTGATGAAGCTTTTTTTACATCTATATTGATTATTAATTAATTGCTAAATTACAATGATCATGTTTGATTTACCAGTAATTTAGGAATGAATTATTTTTAATTGAATTATTTAATATTTTTGCAAATTATATTTTTAATCATTTTAAAATTTTAACTCAGTATAAAAAAAGTAAATAAAGTTTCATTTGTTTTTAACTACAAACTTCTAAAGTTATTATACATCAAATTATATATAACAAATTTAAATATGTCTTACAAGTACTGCTCATGTAATAGTCGCAAGAATATTTGATATGTGGAAGCGCAATTTTAAATCCAAAAATACTCATATTTTTTCTATTTAGTATATGTTAATTTTGCCACAAAGTCCTTTAAAATAAAAATGAAAATTTAAGAAATATAAATAAAAGATTACATAGTATTGTTTTAATTGGTTTTAATTGATTAACTAAAATATAATTCGAAATGAGACCTTAGAATGGTTGAGACGTTCAAACGACCATAAAATTAAATGATGTAAGTTCTGAATATAATGTATTTATAGCTTAGAAACTCTAGCAAGTATTTGATTGAAACATGTGAGTGATAAAAATGTTTTTTTTTTTTTTATGTTCAAAGTGACAAATTTTTTGCCAGAAAAATTTATTGGCAGTTGTAATTATGTTATAAATGCATCAAACGAGTTGGAATGTCTTAAGGATAAGTGTGAGTCACTCTCACGTGAATTGAACATATCACGAAAACATACAATTTTGAACAAATTGTTCTAATAATATTATTATATAGGGTGAATTATATATAGTTTCACAAAAGTTTATCCTTTTTATCAATTTATTACTTCATGGATTAACATTTCTATAAAATATTATAATAATTTTATAATCTTTAATATGATAAATATTATATTAAAAATATTATAAAAAAATAAAGACAATGTATTGGCAGAGAATAATTAAGAGAAAATTGAAGTATGTATTAAACAATTCAAAACATAGTTTTAAAATAAGTGAAGTGAGAGAGATAGCGGTTAATGTTGCATATCTCTCAAATAAATATTCATTCCTATGATTCCGTAAGAGAAGTATCTATTTAGTTTGGTCATAAATTGGGAGAAACAACATATTACAGACAAAGATATAATGTGGTGGATGGTTTAAGGTTAATATTTTCATATCTGTATCTATTTAGCTTTTATTACTTATGTATCTTAATAATAGTCATAATTAATTAACATATCTTATTTCGAAAAGAAATTCGATTAAATATTTTAATTCTTTTTCATGTTTAAAAAAATATAATTTTTTGATTATAAAAGTATATATATTTTTTGTTTTTATGTTTTAAAAACTACAGATCCAACAAATCACCCCAAATACTATTATAGACATAATTGAGCAAAGTCTTCTTTCAAAGATTTATTTGATTGTCAAAATTCCTTTTAAAGTTTTTATTTACATTATATCTTTTATTTTGTTTTAGTTTTTCTGAAGAAGTCAAAAGAAAATATATACAAACTACTATTCAAAACAAAAAACATGCTAGGAATAGGAAAAGGTAAAAAAATAGGAAATTTTTCTCTTGATGGAGAAATGAGAAAGTAATAGTACGTATCAACCTTCTAACTTAATAAAAGGTACATTTAGAGTCAAATCTAATTTTGTTAACGAACCTTAGTAACTCATCAAACATAAAGTCAATGCCATTTACCATTAAATGACGTTCAAGTCGTCTAATGGAAAACAAAACATGCTACAAGTTGTTGGGCCAATATAATATTGATGGATGTATCAAATGAATAGGTATGAATCATTTAATTAAAATTGTTAAACAAGATTTTTGGGTGGTAAGAGAATAAATATATTAACATATTCATTTTCAACTTTTTTATTATTCTTGAGTCATTTTTACAGAATAGAGCACATCCAAAAGAATTAATTGCAGAAGATTTTTTTATCAATAAATGTTTAACCTTTTGTTTGCATTATCTATTTGGGGGTGGAAACCAAGTTCGACCGGCCTAGGATAATTGATGATGAAATTGACTATGCATTGATTGATAATTAAGATGACCTTTTTACATCATATTGAAAGACCATTAGAGATGAAGAGACAAGAAAATTTACAATTAGAAAAATATTTAGAACTAAACGCATTGGTAGATAATTAAGATGATCTTTTTATGTCCTATTGAAAGACCATTAGAGATGAAGAGACAAGAAAATGTACAATTAGAAAAATACGTAGAACTAAACTTAACAAGAAAGATTAACACACACATATATATGTGCTTTCTAATTGTGGTGTAAATGCTCCATTTGTAGAGTAAGACACAAATCATATTTTAATTTTATACTTTTAAATTTTTTTTTTTAACTTTTTAAATTCTATTATTATTATTTTTAGAGAACACATTGCACATGGCCGCGTCAATTGTCACAACTTTTAATTGACAAATAAGATGATAAAAAATTTATTAAGTGATTTAAACTCAGGGTGTTCATATAAGAATTGTATTATTTAAATTTTAGTGATTGCTTTTATATTGCAGCTTACTGTATTTCTTAAAATATTTTAGATTTAGCGTTTGGAAGAACAAAGTAGCTTTAGAAGTTACTCATGAACTTAGATAGTTAGCTCATAGACCATATGAGGTGGTAAAAAAATACAACGGTTATGCGATTAATGATTTTAGGTTCCACAAAAAGAAGAGATAGAAATATTTGAAAACACAATTGTCAAGACGAAGACCTCAAAAGATAAAATTAATTACTATGGGCAATAACTTATATATTGCTGTTGGATTATTCTTATTCTGGCAAATACAATGTTGTGTTCATCAAATGTGATTGTGTTTATATTAAGAAATATATAAATAAATAAAAAAAGATAAGTTTGGGATGACACAAGTGATTGAAATATAGCGAAAAAAATCACTACGCGAAAAATGGTATTTTACAGCGCTTTTTTTAAGACATTTACAGCGCTTTTTTTATAAAAAAAAAACGATGTAGAATCCAGCGCTGTAAAATGATACAACATCACTCTTTAAAATAAAAAAGCGTTGTAAATCCCTTCTAAAAATGCGCTGCTTGTTGTACTAGTTTTACAGCGCTTTTTAAAAAAAGTGTTGTAATAGGTGCATTCCTTTATTTCAGTTAGATCTCTTTCTGGGATTATATCAACAATCTCCTTCATGAATCGCAATATATAGGAACCGCAGTCTATGTTGTTAGTTTGACGAGGGCACTATAAAATAAAACATATAAGTCAATAAATATTTGTGCATAAAATGTTAATGAAATTTTAAAGGCATATATTTCAAACCTTTATTAGAATCCATGTGATTTATTTTACTTTTGCTTCGACACTGTAACACCCATTTGAGCTCGGAAAACTTGTAAAGCACTATCAAATAAATGTGATTATTACTTTAACAAACACATTATATATATATATATATATATATGTAAAAAATAAATGAATAAATGAATACAATACCTGAAGAGTGCGAAGAAATATGTAGGGTTCGTAAGGTTACGGTTTCGTATAAGAAGGAACAACGAGAATGCGCAGAAATACGAACGGTTCGTAGGACATAGTAGGGTTCGCAATGAAAAGAGTATGTAATAATGTTCGTAGGGATAATAACAAATATGAAGATGGTTTGCAATGGAGATGGTTAACAATATGGTTCGTAGGGACAGTAAGGTTCCCAATGAGAAGGACACTGAAGCGTAGTGAAGTTTATGTAATGAAGAGGAAACTGAAGGGTTCAATGTTATATATAAAATCCTATTACATCGTTCTTTAAAAAAAAAATAAGGAGGTCTTTTACAGCGCTCTTTAAAAAAGCATTGTAATAGGCTTTTAAAAAATAAAATAAGGATGTCTTTTACAGCGCTTTTTTAAAGAGTGCTGTAAAAGACCACCTTATTTTATTTTTTTAAAGCCTATTACAGCGCTTTTTTAAAGAGCATTGTAAAAGACCACCTTATTTTATGTTTTAAAGCCTATTACAACGCTTTTTTGAAGAGCGCTGAAAAATACCACCTTATTTTATTTTTTTAAAGCCTATTACAGCGCTTTTTTAAAGAGCGTTGTAAAAGGCCTCCTTATTTTATTTTTTAGAAGCCTATTACAGCGCTTTTTTAAAGAGCGTTGTAAAAGGTCTCCTTATTTTATTTTTTAAAAGTCTATTATAGCGCTTTTTTAAATAGCGTTGTAAAAGATCTCCTTATTTTATTTTTTTTAAAGCCTATTACAACGTTTTTTTAAATAGCGTTGTAAAAGACCTCCTTATTTTATTTTTTTAAAGCCTATTACAGCGCTCTTTAAAAAAGCGCTGTAAAAGACCTCCTTATTTTATTTTTTAAAAGCCTATTATAGTGCTTTTTTAGAAACCTTTTAAAGCGTTTGTTCAAAAGCGTTGTAAAAGACCTCCTTATTTTATTTTTTAAAAGTCTTTTACAGCGCTTTTCTAAAAGCGCTCTAATAGGTCCTTTAATTATGTGAAAGCGCAAGTCTTTTACAGCGCTTGTCAAAAAAGCGTTGTTGTATTCTCCATTATTTTTAAAATATCATACAACAACGCTTATATTTAATAAGTGCTATAAAATGTCATTTTTGGCGTAGTGAATATTTGTTATGACTCATGTAACAACTTGGCCCCTATGGCTAACAATATTATTCACGATCTTTTCATTTCCATTTTCGACATTTACAAATTAGCGAGTTTTTGTCTTCTTTCCAATTGAGCTACGATGTTAGTCAAAGGTTCGGACTGCTACAACCAATATGTTATTTTTTGTTTTATCATCTTTTTTCTTTTGTGTTTTATGATACCCTAATGTACTTTTTGTGCTAATCTATTTAGTTGATTCGATTTAAATTATATTTTTTCATTTAGAGTATAAATGACTCAAGGAAGAAGATTAAATATTTGACATCGAACAAGTGATTATGAAGAAATACAATCTACTTATAATAATACAAACTCGTTCAATTTTCAAGGAAGTAATGTCGTAGAATCACGTACCAATTCTAGTCATACATAAGATCTCATACACGAGTTTGTAGAATCTCATGCCATTTCTTCTAACATAGAAGGTAAATAAGAACAAATTAAAAAGGTATGAATTCTTAATTCTTGTTTTAAAGCTTTATTTATATTGTTTTTATTTATTATGACTTATATGGACACATAATTTTCTTTTCCTTTTGTTTTCCTGATAGATGTAGAGTCTTAGCAGACTAGAGGTCCAACAAAAATATTAAATGTATGTGATATAAAAGATGGTGAGTTTATAATTATTAATTTGGGCAAATATGGTCGACCTATTGGTGAGAAAGCATCAACTCTTACACGTTAATTGATAGTGAGGTTATAAGGCATCAATATGCTCCCATCAACTACAAATCATGTTAAAGGATTACAAAAAAGAGATATTGAAAGTAATAAAGGTATTGTGATTATACATTTAACTAACAACTTAAGCTTTTAAGAATGTATATACTTGTTGTCTCTTTGCATAGCTCATTATGTTTATGTCAAAAGTTGTAGTATAACATATGCTTTACTTATTTATCATATCTCATTGTGTAGATTAAATTTGAGTTTGTTCCTCCAATAAATGACTTAACAATAGAAATGTTAACATCTAAGTTGAATGAAAAGTGGATGCAATACAAGGATGATTTAAAGTCAATGTCATTATGACCCTACTAAAATGAAAGCAGAAATTGCATATCTGGTATCAAATGATAAAGTTGAACCAAATCAATTTCGAAGGACAAGTAAGTCATGCATATTATGAGTAATATATTAAATCAATTTCCAAGGACAAGTGATTGTAAGTTTTGATTATAGTTAAAGAATACTAACATATAAAGTATGTATAAATTAATTTGGACAAAGTGTTGAATTTTATTTTGAATTGTTGTCCATTTTGTTTGCACTTGAGGCGAGTAGTTGACTAGCAGGAATTGATTTGCATATTTATTGTACCGTAGTTTAGCTTGAAATTATAGGATATGTTGTGTTGGCTAGCCTAGCATTGGTGTTGGTGTTTTTGTAACTAAGTCTATTTTCTATTGTAGTTGTATCTACACTTTTGTTAAGGTAATTTGTATGAGTCAGTAACATGTAGTCGTGTGTTGCTTGTGGAGTTTTATATATTCCAATATATTATTGTAATTTGTTCATGTTGATCTTACTTTTGGGTGGGATTGGTATAAGGCATGATTGAAAGTATTTAGAGGCTTTGTCTTGCACCCTCTTCTGTTTTCGATGGTATGCTATTTTTTTGTTTTTTTTTTTATTGTTTAGTTGATTGCATCATACCATTTTTGCATGGAAGAAGATAGTTATTACTAATTGCTTGGATTTTGCTTAATTTCACAATTCAGTTCAAAATTGTGTTTTAATTGTATAGTGTTCAATCATATCTTAGGGGACCTTGTTTTGTCATTAAATGGTGTGTTTTTTGTGTTGGTTTTGTGCTTTTTTTTGCCTTGAGAATTTGAATGTACTAGCTTTTTTTTATCTCCTTTGACATATCTTATCCTTTGAGAGATGTAAAAAAATATAGTAACGAAGCTCTAATAAATACTTGTTGTTTCATTAATAAATTTTATTTTATTTTGTAGGGAGAACTAGACAAAGTAATGAGGTTAGATTGTGTATCTATTTGTTGTTGTTGAAAATGGGATCTTGACAATTTAATGGACACAATTTTCTAACTATTTTTTGAGATTGTTATGTATGAATTTATATGTCCGTTTTAAATATTAGTAAGACACAATCTTTTTTACTAAATAAATTTAGTCCCTATAAATTATTAAAAATTTATTTTCTTCCCTATAAAAAAATTGTCAATTTTTTAGTCCAAAACAATTTTCTTCGCTTTTAGTCCCTATATTGAAATGTTTTTGTAAAAACTAAATACATTTAGTTCCTAAAAAAGTCTTTATAAAATCAAAATAGGAACTAAAACTGAATAAATTTTATTTAGGAACTATATTTGAAAGTCATAAACTTATAGAGACTAAAAATATATTTGACCATTTTTCCTATCAGAAAATACACTAAAGTATATTAAGGTAAAAATGATTTAACTATTGTTTGATATGATATACTTGTGAGATTTTTATGTTAGTTTTCAAATCTATATATGATGAGCAGTGTTTATTTTATTTTGATTCCTAAATATGTATTTGATTCCAAAATTATTAATAACAAAAAACAAATAATATTTATAACTAATGGACATGGAAATGTGTTGTCACTGAAATGTGTAGTCACTATTAAAACCTATACCAATGGAAATGTGTTGTCAGAAATGTATAGTGACAAAAACAAAAATAGTAGGTAAAACATTTATAAATTATGGCTAAACAGTATACACACCGTCAAACAGTATAA
>NC_021163.2:46325528-46342887 GCF_000331145.2 Cicer arietinum | reverse complement strand
TCCCTACAAGTTTTGGTTTTCACTAAATCACTAAAGTTCAAGTTTCATATACCGATATTTGGCTAAAATAAATTTCTTTTTTACAAAAAATAGCTTTATTGCAAACCTTCCACATAGCTCATATACAAGCAAGCCATATAAAACCACAACGTTCACGCGTAACTCGACCACCTTGAACCAAACACTAAGAATTGAAATACATGTTCCACAAAACGGGTGTGAATAATACAACTTTTACCAAGTCAATTAAACATTGCATATCCAACATTTCTAAGTAACGAGTATTCAAAAAATAGATGTTGAGTAGATTCAACAACCCCATTACTAGAAATGCACAAACATCTAAATCTTCATAAAAACAAAGTCTTTGATAGAACCACCCCATTCTAAATCACACGATTTAAGGGTGACACTTCTAGGTCATTTTCATCGCACAATATATTGTAAGTCGTTTTGATAGTGTAACCACTACCATTTGCATGATTCCACACTCATTCATCTTGCTTATGGACCTACACAGAAATGTTAGTCACCAACACATCCACTATGAAATCCTCTTCCCACTAAAACAACCTTCGTCTCCACTTCCACCCCACCCCTACTATAGAAACATGTTTATCAATTGCTAGACCAAACAATTAACTAAATAGATCACACAAAGACATCCTATATTCAACCAAGGATTAATGTAGATAAATGTATCATGCCTATTCCTCACCATTGTTTCTAAAGCGAAAGGCAAAGATAAATTCCTTGAAAAAACCATAATGAAGATGTCTCAACCTTAGTGCAAATTAGTTTTGAAGATAAGATTGATAGATTGCAAAATGTTTTCAAAAGCCTAATGCAACATTGTGATCGTCAAATTAATATGGATTCAATAGAAGATTTATTAGGATTTTCCCATGAAAATTTCTATTTATTGAATTATGTATATATATATATATATAGAGAGAGAGAGAGGATTGTAAGCATTGGAGTAAAATAATATGTCACAAGAAATGAAGAGTTTGAATTGTGATATTCAAAAATATAAATAAAAAACATATATCTTTAAATTCTTACTTGGATGAGAATGTTAGTTTATAACAAACTGAATATTAGAACACAAAATAATCATAATCTTAAAAATATCTCTTGAATAATAATGTTATTTTATATCTCAAGTTGTGAATCTTTAAAACACTCAAAAACACATATTAAAATGCAAAATGATCACAATCTTAAAAATATAATTAATGATATTTGTTATCTTTAAAACATCATATTAATATTTTACCTCAGACATGCTACTAAAACTTTATTCTACAAAAAAAACATAAATGATTCACTACTTATTACTACTTAACTAATATATATAATATTATATCAGCATGTAAAGAACAATTTCATAAAAGTTGTAGGAGGTTCTAGCCCCTATAGCTTACAACTTAGGTCTGTCCTTACTGTTATTATTAATGTGTTGCTATTGTTGTTGTAATTGAGTTTGATCTAAATTCTTGTCATTCACTGTCAAGTTTTGTTTCTGTTAGACATGATATGGGATGATGATTTTTTAGATGATTTTGGATGATGATTTTGGTTAGACATGTAGCTAATTGAGACATCAAAACTTCAACAAACTATGACATGTTCAACTTGTGGGATTTTTTCGGTCCCCATTAATTTTTTTATGATATGACATGCTCAATTATGACGTGGCAACAATGTGATGCAACCGAGTGAAAATCATGTCATTAATTAATATCTATTTTTTTTTTATTTGTTTCACGATTGTTTTTGTTAGTAACAACATAAGAAAACTTTATAAAAAGAAAAAGATAATAATATTAAACACGGTTTTATTTTATCCAATTCAGCTGTGTCTCACATCGCTATCATATCAAAATAATTTATACAAAATAATTTATGATTATTAAATAATAATAAAAAATCTAGTTTATAATTTATATTAAAATAATAGAAAAATAAAAATTTGTATTACAGAAAATAACATTGAATTGATTGTAAATAAAAAATTGATTGTAAATAAAATATCTAGATAAAATATTAGGGACACATCCTTTATTTGAGCATATTTAGTCAACGTATTTACTAAATGTGCCAAGACAAATAACATGTCCCCTGATAAAATAACAACTTATTTTCTTAACAACTCCCTCTTCTTTTTTATTCTGATCTAATAAATAAAAAAATTAAAATATTAATGTAATTAAAAAATAATAATAAAAATAATTTAAAAATATAAATTTTAATAAAAAAAATTAAATAAAATATCAAAATTAACGTATTTGAGTAGATGTGCGAAAATAAATAACATGCTATATTATTTTGGCAACTCAATTCTATTTTACAGTTAAATTAGCACTTAATATTATTTTGTTAACAATTGATTTATTGAGTATTTAATAAATTAAAAATAATTAAAGTATTCAAAAAAATAAAATATTATTAATAAAATAAAACACATTAAATTGAAGAAAAAAATGCAGTTAAATAGATGTGTCAAACGAAATGATGTGTTATATTATAACAACTTCCTCATATATTTTTTTAATCTAATAAATAAAAATTAATGAAAATAATAATAGTAAAATTTGAATTTGATGTATTTTTTTTCAATTTGTGGTATTTTTCTTTTATTAATATAATTCACTTTACTATTATTCTTATTATTAAAATTAATAATATTATTAAAATTATTATTATTATTATTATTTATTAATGTATTTTATTTTATTAATAGTATTTTGAATTTTTAAATATTTTAATTATTTTTAATTTATTAAATAATAGTTAACCGTATTAATAAAATGGGAAAAAAATATACTAGTAAATGGTCGCATGCCCGGGATGCGACCTTCTATTAACGATAAAAATTTTGTGCTGCAGGTCGTCGCATCTCCAGGTTGCGATCAACAACCAGACCTAAAAAGTAGGACATTTGTGTATTAATTTTTGCAAGTGTGGCAATTTGGTGAAAAATAAAAAATAAAAAAAAGGATATTAAAAAAAAGTCCTAGTTGAGATACAAAAGATATAAAAGTTTAATCCGTGAAAATATTTTTTTAATGAATAAAAATATTCTTTTAATGAATAGAAATATTTTTTTTCTTTCATATACTAAACCTTAATATATAGTATTTAATAACACGGTTGTACTTGAATTAAAGCAATAATAATTGACAGAAAATATTTTCCCCTCACAATGCATATAAATGGTCAAACACAATTCCATAGAGCAATAATAATTGATAGAAAATTAAATATGAGACAAACACAATTTTTAACGTTGAAAACTTCTCTCAAATTGACATAATAAAAGCCATGAAACCTAGTTAGTAAAATTTTCACTATAATAATTAATATGTACACCAGAGTTTCCT
The DNA here is from genome assembly GCF_000331145.2 of Cicer arietinum. NCBI lineage: Eukaryota > Viridiplantae > Streptophyta > Magnoliopsida > Fabales > Fabaceae > Cicer > Cicer arietinum. The sequence continues at coordinate 46,339,501 of NC_021163.2, read as the reverse complement.
AATAAGAGTAAGGAACATCAATCAATAATAACAACTTTTCACTAAAGTGGATATGCCAAAGTAGATAAGGTAAAATGACTCACACTTTGTAATAAAATAACTAACTCAATGGTAGAAATAATCTATCAAAATTGTAGATCAAACAGAATAAGTTTGCTACACATCTGTTACCACTATCGAAACTAAATTCCTTTCTTTTTCTCTGACTGTCGTGCGTGCATGCGATTGTTGTGGTTGTTTGTTTATTTGCATTAGGGATTTGAAATCCTTTTCCTTCCTTTTATTTTCCTTTACATGAGTCAAGTCCAATAAACTATATATTTCTTTTTTTTCTTTCCTTCTTTTTCTTGTATTTCAATAATAACAATACCAATAATAATTATAATAATAATAATACTAAAAAAATTGGTTGGTTCCACTTGAGGAGTGAGCCCAGCCAACACGTATTTCAGCCAAATGCAACAACTCTAACTATTGTGTCAGGGCTTGCCTTGAATTCCATTGTACATTATGCATATATTTTAAATACAAAATTTTAAAACTTTTACAAAATTTCATTTTGAAAGTTTCACATTTATTCAAAATTTTCAAAAATTTTGAAAAATTTGCTTTTCAAAAGTTTCAAAATATTTAAAACTTTTTAAAAAAAAACAGCATTATGATTATTGGAGTTCGAAACCTATACAAGTAAGATTAATAATTTTCTTATGTATTATGTCCCATTTTATGTATAATAATATATGTAAGTAAGATTTACTGTAGTAATTCCTTTAACTATAAATGCAGGCAATCAATGAAAGAAACCCTAGAAATAGAGTTCAATTAAATTGGGTGCATTGAATGAGTCCAAAGAAATTCTCTTTAGCTCGTGATAACTTTGTAACTTTTTTTTCATCCTTTTCTTATGATATATATAGTTTCAAATTTTATTGTGTTAATTCATGAGGTGTTTTGTTTTGGAACTCTTTTGATTTATGCAGCTTGCAAAAGAACAAAGAGAGCCTACTCAAGCATAAATTTTTGTTGAAACTCAAAAAGGAAATAAAGGAAAACCATTAGAAACTAAAAAAGTAATTGTATGTTAAAATATATTATTAAATATTGTTTATAATAGTAGATAATAATTACTTGTAATTTTTAAATTTTGTTTTTTTTGGCTTAATTGCAGTTTTAGTCCCCTTATTTTAGCTGAATCGCAAAAGTAGTCCCCATATTTTATTTCTCCCCAATTTTAGTCCCCAAAACAGAATTTTGGTCTAAAACTTGACGAAGTTTCATTTTTTTTTTTTTTTGCATTTTTTTAAGTCACATCATGCCTCAAGATCTTATGGTGCAACAATTGTCCTTGAAATCTATGATTATAAATGGTGTGGTGTGACTTGAAAAATATGAAATTTCGTCAAATTTTGGACCAAAATTCTGTTTGGGAACCAAAATTGGGAATAAATAAAATAAAGGGACTACTTTTACGATTCAGCTAAAATAGGGGAACTAAAATTGTAATTAAACCTTTTTTTCCTTCTTTTTTATAGATTCTCTTATTTTTGTAAACGAGAATGATAATGGTTAATAAGAATAACTTTGTTTTGTTTACAAGTTAATAAATTTTTGTTTTAAATATTAATAAAAATAATATTTAAAAATGTATTTGAAAGAATTCATCATGCAAAAAATCTCATCGATGTTAAATTTTTTACGTAATATTTTAAAAATAAAGTCTTTTGTTCAAAAAAAGATAACAATTGAAAAATATTCCTAGAAATACCTAAGGGGACAGTTATCATTTATTGCCAAAAAGCTACCACAGAAATGTTTCAAAATTGTTCCCATAAATATTTTAGGAAACATTTATACAGTGTTGCAACAACAGTAATGACAACAGATATAAAATGTTGCCTTATCCACTTTTAGACAACACTTTATACATCTCGCTTAAAAAAAATGTTGTTAGAGACCACAATTATTGTAGTGAGTGATTCAAAATAAACCTTAGAAGTGGTTGAGACGTTCTGACTACGACAAAATAAAACGACGTAAGTTCTTCAATTAATATAATGTATTTTTAGCTTCGAAGCTTTAGTAAGTATTTGATTGAAATATGAGAATGACAAAAATGTTTTTCTTTTGTGTACGAAGTGACAAGTTTTTTGTCAGGAAAATTTGTTGGCACTTGTAATTATGTTATGAATGCATCAAATGAGGAGGCGGAATGTCGTAAGAATAAGTGAGTCAATCTCACGTGAATTGAACGTATCAAGCAGAGATACAATTTTGAACAAATTGTTGTAATATATGTTATTATGTAGTGTGAATTATATATCAGTTTCTCAAAAGTATATCCTTTTTATCAAGTTATTACTTTAATGGATTACATTTCTAAAATATGTTATAATAATTTTATAATATTTAATATGATAAATATTATATTAAAAATATTTATATTTATATTCAAATTAAAAGACTATTATAGAAAAATTAAGACAATGTATTGGCAGAGAATATTGAAGTATGTATTAAACAACTCAAAACATAGTTTTAAAATAAGCGAAGTGAGAGAGATAGTGGTTAATGCTGCATATCTCTCAAATAAATATTCATTCCTGTGATTCCGTAAGAGAAGTAGCTATTTAGTTTGGTCATAAATTGGGAGAAATAAAATATTACAGACAAAGATATAATGTGGTGGATGGTCTAAGGTTAATATTTTCATATCTATTTAGTTTTTATTACTTACGTATCTTAATTAATTTATTGAATATATACTGTTTAGTACTTCAGTTTTGAATCTATATATGTATACCCTGCAAATGAGCAAAAGTAATAATAGTCATAAATAATTAACAAATTTTATTTCGAAAAGACATTTGATTATGAAAATATATATTGTTTATTTTTATGTTTTATAAACTACATATCCAACAAATCACCCCGAATACTATTATAGACATAATTGAGCAAAGTCTTTTTTCAAAGATTTATTTAATTGTCAAAATTCCTTTTAAAACATTTATTTACATGCATTATATCTTTTATTTTGTTTTTAGTTTTTAGTTTTTCTGAAGGAAAAGAAAAGGTAAAAAATAGGAAATTTTTCTCTTAATGGAAAAATGAGAAAGTAAAAGTATCAACCTTCTAACTTAATAAAACGTACAAGGTGTTTAATAGAAAACCGAACATGCTCCAAGTTTTGGATGCTAAGATCATAAATATGTAAAACAAATTCCTTAATTCAATTTTAGATCACAAAAAATATCAACAACAAAAAGGTTTTTTTTTTTTTTCAATAAATGTTTGACCTTTTGCTTGCGATATTTATTTCGAGTGAAAACCAAGTTAAACATACCTACCATAATTGATTATGAAATTGATTTTGCGTTTCATAGATAATTAATATGATCTTTTTACGCCCTATTGATCTTTTTACGCCCTATTGAAAGACTATTAGGGATGAAGAGACAATAAAATTTACAATTAGAAAAGTTAGTAGAACTAAACTTACAAAAACGATTTAACACACGCACATAGATATATGTTTTCTAATTGTGATATAGATGCTCCATTTATAGAGTAAGACGCAAATCATATTTCAATTTTATACTAGTTTAAATTTTTATAACTTTTAAATTCTACTATCATTATTTTTAGAGAACATATTTCACATCTAAAGAGACAATGTCGGTCGCGTCAATTGTCAAAACTTGAAATTAATCGATAAGATGATAAAAAAATTATCAAGTGATTTAAACTCAAGGTGAGCATATAAGAATTGAATTTAAATGTAACTTAATGAATTTTTTGAAATATTTCAGATTTAGCATTTGGATGAACAAAGTAGCTTAAAAGTTACTCATGAACTTAGATAGTAAGCTCATAGACTATATTTAAGAGTTTATTATCTTAGACTAATATATCTTGTATAAATTGCATAAAATAGGTAAAATTAATATTCAAAATCGTGGTAAATTTAAAGATGTTTATTGTATAGGTAGAAAATTTCTCTCAAAACATATTGATCATAATGTTGTTTCTTTTTGTACTTTTCATGGGCTTCATTTGATTTGCAAAACAAATTACCTTTAACTTATTTGTTTAATTTTAGATTAAAAAAAAATGTTGTCTGAACATAAAAATATTTGCATTGATACCTGCATGGATCAATTTTCAATGAAAACACTGCAATATTAGTGGTAAGTTTTGATTATAATTAAATAATACTAACATATAAAATATATATAAATTAAGTTTGACAAAATGTTGAATTTTATTTTGAATTGTCCATTTTGTTTGTACTTGAGGCTAGTAGTTGACCAGAATGACTTGATTTGCATGTTTATTGTACCGGTAGTTTAGCTTGAAATTATAGGATATGTTGTGTTGGCTAGCATAGCGTTAATGTTGGGTTTTTGTAACTAAGTCTATGTCCTATTACAGTTGTATCTACACTATTGTTATGCTAATTTCTAGCGGGTCAGTAACATGTAGTCTTATGTTGGTTACGAAGTTTTACATATTCCAATATATAATTGTAATTTGTTCGGTGCTGATCTTACTTTTGGGTGGGATTGGTATAAGGCTTGATTGAAGTTATTTAGAGGCTTTGTTTTGCACCCTCCTCTGTTTTTTAAGGTATGCTATTTTTTTCTTCTTTTTATTGTTTAGTTGATTGCTTCATACCATTTTTGCTTGGAAGAAGATAGTTATTACTAATTGCTTGGATTTTGCTTAATTGCATAATTCAGTTCAAAATCGTGTGTTGTAATTGTATAGTGTTCAATCATATCTTATGGGACCTCGTTTTGTCATTAAATAGTGTGTTGTTTGTGTTGATGTTGTTTTTTTGCCTTGAGAATTTGAATGTACTAGTTTTTTTTTTTTCTTATCTCCTTTGACATATCTTATGCTTTGAGAGATGTAAAAACATATAGTAATGAAGTTCTAATGCATATTTGTTGTTTCATTAATAAATTTTATTTTATTTTGTAGGGAGAATTAAATAAAATAATGAGGCTAGATTGTGTATTTATTTGTTGTTGAAAATAAAATCTTGATAATTTAGTGAACACAATTTTCTAATTATTTTTTGAGATTGTTATGTATGACTTTATATGTCTCTTTTAAATGTTAATAAGACACAATTTTTTTTACTAAATAAGTTTAGTCCCTATAAAATATTAAAAGTTTACTTTTGTCCCTGTAAAAAAAAATTGTCAATTTTTTGGTCCTAAATAAATTTTTTTTTTCGCTTTTAGTTGTTATTTGAAAATTTTAATTTTAATTTGCGAAAGGATTTTTTTTCCGTACACTAAACCGTAATACTATTTAATAAGACTTGTACTCGAATTAAAGCCAAACCAAGAAAAAGAAAACACTTTGAAACCCATTCGTCACTCTTCGTTTTCGCGCTCGATTCACTGAGTTTCTTCCCTCCAGCTTGCCGGAGTCACAGAACAATGAACTCCTTCCCGTCTAGGGTTTTGGAATCTCTCGATTCCTCGAAGGTATCCGACAATTCAAATGATCAATCTCACGAGTTTCTCAGTTTCGGTAAGACGATTTTATGGAACTTTCTTGATTTCCTTGTTATGATGAACGTAGTTGATCAAGAACCTCATGATACTATTTTATGATTTATTGATGTTTTGAATTCTGTAAGTAAGAACAATGTTTTTAAATGATGGTTGTATTGTGAGCATGGATTAATTTGTTGAGTTGTGATTGCAGAGATATAAAAAAAATTGATTTTTATATCAAAATACTATTTTGGCAGTTTAAGATGAGAATGTGTAATGAGTTGATGATAAAATAATTGCAAGAACTTTATAGGAAAACTGAAACAAGAAAGTGATGTTCAATTCCTAGTTTGAGTGTCCTGCTTATTACTTCCAATTCAATTTGCATGTTTTCTTGTCATGTATCCTACCTCGTTGTTTTCTCTTTAATAAAAATTTGACATTTCAATTCTGTTATGGTTTTTATGATAATTTCTTCTCTTTAAGCCAAGTTACTTATTATGTTTACAGTTTCCCGAGTAGACAAGGTCAATAAAGATGTTGATGGAGTTGGTGGTAACTTTAATTTGGATATGGATCTGAGCACATTGGAAAAAATTGTGAATGAGAATACTCCATCAAGTTGTTCTACTGAGTTCTCCTCGACATTTAATCAAGGGCGGAGCTTAGTTATGATAGAGGGAGGCCCCAGCCACCCCAAAAAAATTTTCTTCGATAAAAATAGGTATATCTACAACAATATTTATCTATAATATATGGTATATATAACAAATGTATCCCTAGTAATATTAAATTGTGTAGTTGTTTCGTGGTAGGAGAGACTTTTATAAAATTGTAAATACTTGAATTCGAACCGGACACTTTTAATACATTTAAAAAACCATAGAATTACCACTACATCAAAATCAAATATATGAAAGTAATTGAAATTGTTTTGTATATAATCTATTTTCGTTGGCCCCCACAATAAAACTTGTCAAGATCCGCCACTACATGTCATGGTATTTTTTGGGATGGAGCTATGGCTAATTCTGGCATTTCATATTTGGACAGTTTCAAGGAGCCTTTTAAAGAACTTGTATATCCAAGAGGGGACCCAGATGCTGTTACTCTCACTATGAGAGATATTGGTCTATTACAACCAGCTACCTATATAAATGACACCATTATTGATTTTTATATTCAGTAAGTTTTTATATGCATGTTTTTCTTCTAGAAGTTACATTTTTTAACCTGTATTTTTGCTCAAAATTTTGTTCATCACTTCGTTAACAATGTCTTTTTAATAATTTTTCCACTTTTGTTCTGTCTTTATTAGTTGCATTTAGTTCTTATATCAATTACAGTGTGTGAACCATGGAACATTCATCTTTTCTCCTTTGTTGTTTGAGTATATATCTTTTACTTTGTTTAAAGTATATGCATTGATTCATATGATTCTCATAAATGAGTTTTAGAGATAAAAATTACAGCCATATGTGTGCACTTAGAGAGAAAATGTTAAAAAGGAATTTCATTAGTGTGATAATGTTAAACATGCAACAAATAAAAACAGAAAACAATATGGATTCTGATATGCATTGTAACTTGTACAAAATGGATATAACAGTTTCAAAAATCTTAATTTTGGCAGATATCTGAAGAATAAGATTGAAAAGAAGAAAAAGTCTAGGTTCCATTTTTTCAATAGTTTTTTCTTTCAAAAGCTGGCTAATATGGACAAAAATCCATCCAATGCTTGTGATGGAAAAGCAGCATTTCTACGTGTTCGGAAATGGACAAGAAAAGTAAATTTGTTTGAAAAGGATTATATTTTCATACCTGTGAACTTCAAGTAAGAGACTATCAAACTTTTATTTTTCTGTATTGTTTGTATTTGTATTGATGATCTGATTGGAATTAAATTTCGACTATGATGGCAGTCTTCACTGGAGCTTAATAGTAATTTGTCATCCTGGTGAAGTGGTTAATATTGATGGTGAGTTTTTTGCTTGTTCAAATCCTTTCTCTTAAACATATGTATGTATTGTCATTGATTATGTTATGATGCATATTTCAGACACAAAGCCGGGCGAGTCACATAGGGTACCCTGCATATTGCATTTGGATTCTGTCAGGGGATACCATAGTGGTCTGAAAGAGATTGTGCAAAGGTATTCTTGAACTTCTCAACTACACACTTCCATGCCTCCCTTGCCTCTTTTGTTGTCCAAATTGTCTGCTGGTTTTATGTGCATTTTTCATTAAAAATATTTAAGTGATGCACGCGCCTGCGCAAAAGTTGGCTTTGTAATTAAGCATGTGCTCCAGCCAAATGCAACAACTCCAACTGTTGTGCCAGGGCTTGTCTTGAATTCAATTGCACATATGCATATATTTTAAATATAAAAAACAAGACTCAGATTGTGCTTCTAGGTTACTTGAATGTACACAGTGCTGAATTTCACAATTTAGGAGTTCTACTGAACTTAGTAATTTGGATAGAACATATTTTTGTTATGCATGATGTTGGAACTTACAAAATATAGCACTACAAGATATATGATTATGATTCTTTTGTTTTCACACTGAAGTTAAACTTAAAACCCTGAAGTCTGAACTTGCTTCTCTTCTTTCTCTTAATGGATTATTTGGTTTTGGTAAAATCAATTCTTGGTGTGAGGGAATCTGTTGAGATTCCGGTTATTCCACCCACATTAGTTCATGTTTTAGATGTTCAATCTTGAGTGTGATTTGAGAGATCCACATTGACTAGAGATGTGACCTAGGTAGTGCTTATATGGCTTGGGCAGTCCTCAACTTGTCAGTGTCTATTTTGTCGACTATTTATTTGCTACTCCTTAAATTTGTTTGTATTGTCACTATTGTAAAAGATAACGGTTATATATTGACTCATCATTTGGAATTGACAGTTATTTGTGGGAAGAATGGAAAGAGAGAAAAGGGGATACGTGTCGAGAAAACCTTTTAGCAAGATTTTTGAACATGCAGTTTCTCCCTGTTGGGGTATTACTTCTTCCATTTTCACATCAATATACGAGACAATTGTTTTTTCTTTAAACATTTCTTTTTTATGAATGAAACAAATTGAGTCTTTTCATTATCTGTTAATTTGCTAGTTTTCAAGGAATGTCTTTCTATTGTCTCCTTTTGATGGTGTTTTGACTGATGTTTATTGACTGAATGTCCGTACCAGGTACCACAACAGGAAAACTCATATGACTGTGGGCTCTTTTTGCTACATTATCTAGAGCGCTTCTTGGCTGAAGCTCCAGTTAATTTCAATCCATCTAAGCTGACCAAGCTCTCTAACTTTGTAAGTGGTTTTCATGGTTCTTCAACTTTTTGTATCGCCAATTTATGCATAGGATCTTGGCTGCTTATATGCATTTAACCTAATATAATATGAATTTTTCTAGCTCAATTTGGATTGGTTTATACCTGCGGAGGCTTCTCTCAAGCGAACAATTATACATAAATTAATCTTTGAACTAGTGGAAAACTATGGTTCACATGAAGACTTTTCATCTGATGGTGATGACACCCACTGCTCAAAATATAGTGATAAGATGATTGCTGGTCAGTGTCATGCAATCAATGGAGAGACATCAACTTCCCATTCTGGCCGGGGAATAGAAATGGGTATATCGTTCGCTTCATATATGCGTTCTCCATCTTTTGACCAATTATCATCTAATCAGGATTTCAATGGTTCAATATATGAAACGGAGGTATCTATCTATCTATCATGTTTTTGTCGTATAATAGCATTATGATTAGGATATTGTTGATACCTGCACTAAGCTTGTTCCTTAAATTTGTCATAGCATATATTATCATTATCATATTGTGATCTTATAGTTTTCAACTTCACTCAATGCTTCAATGATTTCAACATATTTTTATATACTATTTATACATGCTCAGCCTCAGGACATAAATTTTCAGTATGATATTATGATTACAATTTTACACTATGTTACACAATTTTGTGTTTGCAGTCTTGTTGTATTCAAATGCATAATGACATCACTAAATTTTCTGATTTCTTTTTGTATTTCAACAGGAAGTTAGACCACTGCTTGAAGATAAATGTGGAGAGATAAATTTGATGTCCATAGAAAACCTTGAACAGTTGCCCGATATGAATGGTGATGCTACTGTCAATTTGTCAGTTGATTCCCTCATTAATTTTTCTGAAGACTGGAACATGATTAGTGCTGGCAACAAGAATGGGTATGCACATATGTCCTGTCAAGAGACACCAACGTTACAACGGCATCAAGTTTCTGATGCAGTCGATACAGATTTTTGTGAGGAGCAAGCTGCAAAGAAGAGACGCCTTATACCTCTAGATACATCGTGTTGTGCACCAGATAAAAAAGAATCACTTGAAGATAAAAGTAGAGTAAGAAATTGGCTCTCCATAGAAAAGATTAAGCAATTTTTAGCTGTGAATGATTATCCTCCTGCGGTCAATTTTGCAACTACTACGTGTGCTGGTAAGAAGAATGAGCGTCGACATTTGTCCACCAAGAAAAGGCGTCTATGCAATACGAGAGCTTGAAGTGGTCAAATTTTTTAAATTGTAATAGATAAATAACAAGTATAATATTGTATTATATATAAAAATCTTAAGTTGTAAATACACAAAAATATACTGACTATCATACTAACATTAGTTAGAGAGATAGTAGATTAATTTTTTATTAACATTTATAATAAGGAAAAATTAGAGTTTTTTCAAATACTAAATTTTTTAAAGTTTAATTATTATATTTTGTTAGTGTACAATACCAACATAAACATCTATGAGTGTGACTTTAAAAGTAAAAAGTTTATCTTCTATCTTGTCACTTTTACCTCTCACCTCCTAAACACATAAAATATCATTTTATCTCCAATTATTTGGTACTCAAATTTTTCTAAATTGTTAACATTTCGATAAAATCATTTTTTTTTTAAATATTGTAGAAAAATTATATTTCAAGAGTTTCACATTCATCTAAATTTTTTAAATTTTAAAAAAAAAAATCTGAAAAATTGCATAAGTTTTAATTCATATAAAGTTTTGAAAAAAAATTTAAATTTTTAGAAAAGTTGCATTTAAGTTGACTCGCCGTTAAATACTTTAGATAGATTGCATTTTAGAAATTTAAATTTTTAGATAAATTGCTCATATTTTTAATTTGTTTATTTAAGTTGACTCGCCGTTAAATACTTTAGATAGATTGCATTTTAGAAATTTAAATTTTTAGATAAATTGCTCATATTTTTAATTTGTTTATTTAAGTTGACTCGCCGTTAAATACTTTAAAAATACAGTTGAGTGATGGTAAGGAGCGGATTGGTCCATCGGATTAGTTAAAAATATAAAATAAAAATTATAAATAAACATTTTTTTTTTATTATTATTATTGACTTTCATAACATATATAGATAAAATTAATTATCAAAATATCACGAGAAATGAGCAGCAACTAATATATTAATGTATCATCATGGGAAGTCAAAGAAGAATTTTCCATTAAAATAATAAAATAAAACACATAATAAAGTAAGGTAATAAAAATTTCTATAATTAATTCGCTTATAATCAGTACTTCTATATTTTTTGACAAAACTGAAAAATAGCATTATATTATGTGACAAAAAAAAAAAACTATAATTGCCTTTTGTAAATAGTATCTAAATAACGCCTAGTTACGTGGATATAACAATTGAGATAATAACGAAATTTTTTTAAAATTATATAAGAGAATAAAATACTGTATTAAATAATAAATTATTCGAAAGAAGTAATGTTATGAAATCTTCAAATAAATTCTTACAACTAAAAAATATTTAATAATTAAAATATCCAAAATTGGACAATTAGTATCTAATCCCGAAATAAAATTAGGATGTAGACATTATGTCTACTTATTCTTGATCTAGTAACCTAACAGAAGAAAATTATTCTTCTCATGGGAGGTAGGACTTCTCAGCTCTAAATGTTCCCATCGGTACTCTCAGTATCTGAAAACAACATTACTAAATCCCAGTGAATAATACACACAATTTTAAAAAACAAGTATTATCGGTAACCGGAAAAGTCGATCATGACATTCGCCTTCTTCCAAAAATATTCTTTATAAATATACATGATATAACTAAGATTTTTCTATAATAACCAATTACTTCCAATAATCAATAAAAACTCATCAATTAAATTAATGATAATTCACATCTATACTAATCAAATAAATTCAATACACACATTTATTCTGTAGAAAAAAAAAATTAATCAATTCAATGATATCTCATCGTTATATAGAGATATACTATTTATGCGAAGTGAGTTTATCTCATCATGTGGAGCACTAGCTCATCTAGTGTGGGATACAAGACCCATCCGTGTGGAGTTTAAAACTCATTTATAGGTGGGATACAAGACCTATCTGTATTGGAGTTTAAACATCATGTCATTGTGGAGTTTGAAACTCATCTATATATGGGGTACAAGTGTATTGAATTATTGAAAGTAATAATAAAACAGTAAGACTAAATGTCAAACACAAGGATCGTGTTATACTATTGAATAACATCTAATTATTAAAATTGAACAAAAAGATTCTGAATTGGGTGAGTGATTATCATAATAACAAGAGTAAAAGTATTGAAATTTTAAATGATAAAAATATTATCGACGAGTTTCACTTTAAATAGAATATTGATTCCTAATTTGATCTTGATTATTGAATTCCTTTATTGAACAATTATCGAATTCTCTTTACTATTATTTACCTAATTCCTTAGTGACAAAACCTTTAATTTCAAAGTAACTCATCATTTCTTAGTGGATTTAAGATTAGACTTATGTTTGAATGTACACGAATCATCGTCTTGATTTATAGCCTCTACAAATATATCAATTGATTTCATGCGTCTATTTATTCCGAGAATACAAAGTGATGAATTTCTCATCTCAAATGTCCGTTAAGACCATTTCTATTTCAACATACGAACTGTAAAACAATTTGAAATTGATCAATTAATAAAAAAAGTCTTAAGTACATAGATTAGAAAAATAATTCAGTAAACTCGTTCATATAACCAAAATCAAATCATATATTCAAGGATTTCATCAAATTCTACTCATTCCTAACAAAGAGAAATTAGCTACTCTTGATAAAAGAACAAAAGATAGAGATTAAAGAAAAACTACAAGAAATATTCATGAATGATTGTTGATACTTCAATGATGTTACAATCCTCCTCCTCCAAGTTTCCTATGTTAGGGCGTGAGTTGTTCCTCTTCAAAACAACCAAAAGATACTTAAAAATAGATAAGATTGCACTTTTATGCATTTTACAACGGGACTTGGGCTCCAGCACACGACAGAGGCACTCCAATGCTCTTGAGGCATAAATAGTTTGTCAAAGTAACACAGAGATGCGCCCTAGGTGCATGCACTTGTGCTCTAGCGTACAACATATGATGTCCAACTTCTACTATACTTTTCACCTATTTCTAGTTTGAAATTCATTTTGATGTCTTTATGAAAGTTTTAGCTATAGATCTTAGCTTTCATTTTCAACTAGTTCGAATTTATTTAGACATTTGCAACACCAATTATGATTGAAATACTCCATATAGATCATGTTGATTTCTCATAAAAAAAATCAGCATTGCACTAAAACAACAAAACTACGAAAAATTTCTACTTAATCAAGTAAATAAGAATATAAACACGTCAATAAACTACTGATGGGAGATAAATAAGATAATTAAAGACTAAAAATAATGAAAAACATGTATATGATGAAAAATTATCACATCGCCAAACTTAGAGTGTTACTTTTCCCCAAGTAACAATTAAATTTAAATTCGAGTAACACTTAAAAGCAAGCTTAAACTCAATTACTCAAATCAAACAAACTCATTCCTCAAAGTTCGTGTTACTACATATATTATAGCTAAGTTTAATATGTTAGTCCTTAAATTATATTATTATTATTATTATTATTATTATTATTATTATTAGTCCTTAAATTATATTATTATTATTATTATTATTATTATTATTATTATTATTTTCTTTATGTTTAACCTCCTAATATAAAATTAATGTTCGCTTCGTCACTTATTGTGTGAGATTAAATTAACAATATTTTTTTTCATCCAAAATATTAAGGATATTTTGCTTCTATATCTCTTTTTTTTTTTTATTTAAAACTCTCTATTATATCCTACATTAGAATTTTTATATCAAAATACCCTACTTTTTTTTACCTTCAGGAGGTCGCATCCCCGTCATGCGATCAACTGGAGGATTTTTTTTTTCTGCAATCATCTATAACTTTTTTTTAACAAATGAATAATTGTTAATTTAATAAAAAAAATAAAATTATATTAATAAAATCAAACAAAATACATTTAATAGAAAAATATATAGTGATTTAGTAGATGTGTCAAATCAA
>NC_021163.2:46309052-46325028 GCF_000331145.2 Cicer arietinum | reverse complement strand
TACCCTCCAGCCTTTGTAGTTTGGCAGCCCTATTAACCTCCAATTTTTGAGGTCTGCTGCCTTTTTTTGGCTGTAGGGGTGGTTTATTTATTTGGACCTACAAAAATGAGGTAAAATGTTAGTTTATTGAATCTGAAAAAATAAAAAACCTTAGGCAATAAATGTGACAAACCTTTTCGGGAGATGTAACTGATTTGTCCTTGGGAATCTTTTTTTCGAGGGCAACAAGGTGTGTGGGCCATGCCACGTAACTGCCAATAGCGTCGCTTAAGAACTTCATATCTCCATCGTTGTCCGGTATGGGCAACGGTGCAGTTGGTTCGAAAGCAACCGTAGGCGATACTTTGACATGGCCCGCGGGGATCGGAATATTGTGCAATACTTCTCCCGAAGTATTGTACAATATTCCTTTTCCCACCTTCCGTTGAGTCGGCGAGGACAAGTATAGGACACATGTAGTGACACCCTACATCAATAGTTAAAACATAAGTACAGTTAATATATAAGTTTGTTTAATACATAAGTAATTACATAAGCAAGTAAGTAGTAAGTAATTAATTACCTCGGGAATACTCTTCAAACCGACGTTGCAACTCCCGGTTTCACTCTCCATTTGTATTTCAGGTTGGAGCTGAACCGGAAGTTGCTTGTCTTTATTCGTATTCACCAAGAGTGCCACTTGCTCCGATAAGATTCTGAGCTTCTCTAATACTTCCTCGTTGGAAGGTTTTTGGCGCTTCTCTTGAGGAAAAAAGCTTTTGGGAGTTACGCCAAATCCTTTCCCCCTCACTCGACCGGAATACTCAGGGACATTAAACACTTTCCCAAGAATGTCCCTGCACGTATCCTTGTTGCCCTCTTGAGTTTCAGAACTTTGTTCAATAGTTTCCTAAAATACATGTAACATTAAAAAGATAAGTTCAATAGCATTTTTAAAATACAATATTAAAAAATATTAAAGTGATAATATACTTACACAAAGTTCTACAACTTTCTTGACATTTTCATTATCAACCACTCCTTCTTTGTTAACACGCGCTTCCTTCCATAAGATATGACGACCCAAGGGTTGATCGGCTTGGGTGTCTTTTCTCTATTCGTTAAAATCATAAACAAAATAATACAAATTAGTTACACACTATAGTTTATAATACAAATTACTTCATTATATAAAAGTGATGTTTAATTACTTACAATTTGTTGTTCAAGGCGTGCATATCCCATACGTGATTTCTTGTATGGGTGTTTTGGGTTGCTTGCCCGTTCGCGATTTGCCTTACTAATATTCTATATAAAAAAAAAATAGCAATTGTGTAAAAATTTAAAATACGCTACGAATATGAATAATAAAACACAAATGCTAATAAATTAATAACTTACGACAAACGCCGGGTCAGAACGTTTGGAAACAAATGCACTCCATTCATCCTTTGATATATAATGTTGATATATCTTTGGAGGTTCAGCATTTGTGTTTCCTTCTCTATCTTTTAGATAGAAATTTGAGAGATGGGATCTAAATCCACGATGGATTTTCCCAGCAACTCTCAAAACATATGACTTTCGTTCCTCATCAAGAACAAAAGTGGTCTGCAATGAAAACAATTATAAGTAATGTATTTTACAGAAAAAAAATTATAAATGACAAAAGAGTAGATCAAAATATTTACTTGAATGTCATTCCAGATGATATCTTTGGCATCCTTCAACGCCTTATCTCTCCAGTTGTCTATTGTTATTGGGACATTTTGACGAACAACAGCCCCAATGTAGCTTACAAACATGGAGCTGTTGGGGTCAACTGGCTGACCACTCTCGTTCCAGCCAACCTAATAAACTCATATAGTAAGTACATGCCCTAAACCCTAAAAAAAGATAAAAAAACACACAGCAAACAGAGTATATATAGTATACCTCAAATTTAATGCCATTACTCCTTGCTTTAATGACTTTCTGCATGATAGTTGCACCACGTTTGACTTCTTTTTCGTAAGTCTTAGAGGTGCCAACTTCTTCATTTTGAACTTCTAAATCTTTGTTTGTATCCATTTAACTACAACAAGTTCAACATGCACTTTAGTATAACATCAACAAGCTCAACATGGATCATGCATTATTATAAACAAACTCAACATGTATCAGTATATCTTAAAAAAGCTCAACATGCATTCTAATGATTACAAAAATTTAATAACATCAATACCTGAATAATGATGGTTCGAAGAAAGACGAAATGCAAAGAAAAGAGGGTTTGCAGAAAGTTCACAGAAATATGGTTCACAGAAATACGGTTTGAAGAAATACGTAATGAGGGTTACGTATTTCAATGAAAATATATTGTGTGAAATGGGAGAGATGATCTTGGATGGAAATAAGGTTCGAAATGAAGGAGATGATCGTGGAAATAAGGTTCGTAAAGGACGGGATGATAGGGTTTGCAAAAGAAGAGAAGAAATGAAGGTTGAGATGAAGGTTACGTAATGAAGAGGAAACTGAAGAGGTAACTGTTATATATACGTAACACTTTTACAGCGCTTTTTATAAGCCTTTTTACAGCGCTTTTTTTGTAAAGCGCTCTAAAAGGCTTCTTTAGTTAAATTCTTAAAAGGCTCTTTTACAGCGCTTTTGACAAATAAGCGCTGTAAAAGACCTCCGTGTGTTATTATGTTATTTGAATGCCTTTTACGCCTTTTACAGCGCTTTTGTCAAATAAGCGCTGTAAAAGACCTCCGTGTGTTATTATGTTATTTGAATGTTTTTTAAAGCCTTTTACAGCGCTTTTTACACATAAGCGCTCTAAAATGTCTCTTTATGTTAATTTTAAGAGGCTCTTTTACAGCGCTTTTTCCAAATAAGCGCTGTAAAAGACCTCCGTGTGTTATTATGTTATATTAATGTTTTTTAAAGCCTTTTACAGCGCTTTTTACACATAAGCGCTCTAAAATGTCTCTTTATGTTAATTTTAAGAGGCTCTTTTACAGCGCTTTTTCCAAATAAGCGCTGTAAAAGACCTCCGTGTGTTATTATGTTATATTAATGTTTTTTAAAGCCTTTTACAGCGCTTTTCCACATAAGCGCTCTAAAATGTCTCTTTAGGTTAATTTTAGAAGGCTCTTTTACAGCGCTTTTTCCAAATAAGCGCTGTAAAAGACCTCCGTGTGTTATTATGTTATATTAATGTTTTTTAAAGCCTTTTACAGCGCTTTTCCACATAAGCGCTCTAAAATGTCTCTT
Source organism: Cicer arietinum (assembly GCF_000331145.2). NCBI lineage: Eukaryota > Viridiplantae > Streptophyta > Magnoliopsida > Fabales > Fabaceae > Cicer > Cicer arietinum. The sequence goes on along the minus strand of NC_021163.2, from coordinate 46,321,794 downwards.
TAGGTTAATTTTAGAAGGCTCAACATGCAAAACCCACATAGTAGTAACTGGTCACCACCAAAATCCCTTCATCTTCACCAAACTCTTCTCCTTTTATGCATCTTCTTCACAAACATCAAAGCTTACTCTTTCACAATTCAATCTCCACCTCAACACCCTTTTTATCTCTTTACATTCTCTTTCCTTCTTAAATCGAAACTTGGTATTCAGGATCATTGCCATGTTGCGAAAAATGGGTTTGTGTCTGATGTTTTTGTTAACAATGTGTTTTTGGGTATTCCCATGATGCGTACAAGGTGTTTGATGAAATGGGTTAATGTCTGATGTTTTTTGGATTCCCATGATGCGTACAATGTGTTTGAAGAAATGGGTTTGTGTCTGATGTTTTTTGAATCCCATGATGCGTACAAGGTGTTTGAAGAAATTAGGTGTCTGATGAATATTATTTTTAAAGCCATTTGACAGCGCTTTGGCAAACAAGCGCTGTAAAATGTCTTTTTTACTCACTTTCAAAAGAGTCGTTTACAGCGCTTTGTGTGGAAAGCGCTGTAAAAGGTATAACACACTCATTATTTTATTTTTAAAATGATCGTTTACAGCGCTTTTTCCAAATAAGCGCTGTAAAAGACCTCCGTGTGTTATTATGTTATTATGTATCTTTTAGGTTAATTTTAGAAGGCTCTTTTACAGCGCTTTTTCCAAATAAGCGCTATTATTGTTTTTGTGTTTTGTTATGTTATTTTTTAAACAAGCTCAACATGCAAAACCCACATAGTAGTAACTGGTCACCACCAAAATCCCTTCCTCTTCACCAAACTCATGTGTTTTGTTTTATTGTTTTATTTTATTTTTGTGTTTGGTTTATTTGGGTTGGGATGACATTAAAAACCTTTTTATCAGTTCAGTTCAGAAAATAAATTAATCAGAACTTAGTATAAAACACTCAATTCAGATTACATGCATGAATTATTAGAAATGAGAATCTCTCTATTCAGTTCAGTTCAGTTCAGTTCAGAAAATAAATTAATCAGAACTTAGTATAAAACACTCAATTCAGATTACATGCATGAATTATTAGAAATGACAATGAGAATCTCTCTGTACAGTTCAGTTCAGTTCAGTTCAGAAAATAAATTAATCAGAACTTAGTATAAAACACTCAATTCAGATTACATGCATATTTACAATAACACAGTTCAGATTACATGCATAGCTTATATAAAACAATTAAACATATACATTAAGATGCCCTTCTTCTTTTCCTGGTGACATTCACATTTGTTTGTCCATTTACAATACGAAACGATGGATTAATCCAAATTCCCTCATCATGATCATCTCTAAGATATAAACCATCATCAGTTGAATCAATTTCATGTGGTTGTATATGAGAATGACAAAAATGTTTTTCTTTTGTGTACGAAGTGACAAGTTTTTTGTCAGGAAAATTTGTTGGCACTTGTAATTATGTTATGAATGCATCAAATGAGGAGGCGGAATGTCGTAAGAATAAGTGAGTCAATCTCACGTGAATTGAACGTATCAAGCAGAGATACAATTTTGAACAAATTGTTGTAATATATGTTATTATGTAGTGTGAATTATATATCAGTTTCTCAAAAGTATATCCTTTTTATCAAGTTATTACTTTAATGGATTAACATTTCTAAAATATGTTATAATAATTTTATAATATTTAATATGATAAATATTATATTAAAAATATTTATATTTATATTCAAATTAAAAGACTATTATAGAAAAATTAAGACAATGTATTGGCAGAGAATATTGAAGTATGTATTAAACAACTCAAAACATAGTTTTAAAATAAGCGAAGTGAGAGAGATAGTGGTTAATGCTGCATATCTCTCAAATAAATATTCATTCCTGTGATTCCGTAAGAGAAGTAGCTATTTAGTTTGGTCATAAATTGGGAGAAATAAAATATTACAGACAAAGATATAATGTGGTGGATGGTCTAAGGTTAATATTTTCATATCTATTTAGTTTTTATTACTTACGTATCTTAATTAATTTATTGAATATATACTGTTTAGTACTTCAGTTTTGAATCTATATATGTATACCCTGCAAATGAGCAAAAGTAATAATAGTCATAAATAATTAACAAATTTTATTTCGAAAAGACATTTGATTATGAAAATATATATTGTTTATTTTTATGTTTTATAAACTACATATCCAACAAATCACCCCGAATACTATTATAGACATAATTGAGCAAAGTCTTTTTTCAAAGATTTATTTAATTGTCAAAATTCCTTTTAAAACATTTATTTACATGCATTATATCTTTTATTTTGTTTTTAGTTTTTAGTTTTTCTGAAGGAAAAGAAAAGGTAAAAAATAGGAAATTTTTCTCTTAATGGAAAAATGAGAAAGTAAAAGTATCAACCTTCTAACTTAATAAAACGTACAAGGTGTTTAATAGAAAACCGAACATGCTCCAAGTTTTGGATGCTAAGATCATAAATATGTAAAACAAATTCCTTAATTCAATTTTAGATCACAAAAAATATCAACAACAAAAAGGTTTTTTTTTTTTTTTCAATAAATGTTTGACCTTTTGCTTGCGATATTTATTTCGAGTGAAAACCAAGTTAAACATACCTACCATAATTGATTATGAAATTGATTTTGCGTTTCATAGATAATTAATATGATCTTTTTACGCCCTATTGATCTTTTTACGCCCTATTGAAAGACTATTAGGGATGAAGAGACAATAAAATTTACAATTAGAAAAGTTAGTAGAACTAAACTTACAAAAACGATTTAACACACGCACATAGATATATGTTTTCTAATTGTGATATAGATGCTCCATTTATAGAGTAAGACGCAAATCATATTTCAATTTTATACTAGTTTAAATTTTTATAACTTTTAAATTCTACTATCATTATTTTTAGAGAACATATTTCACATCTAAAGAGACAATGTCGGTCGCGTCAATTGTCAAAACTTGAAATTAATCGATAAGATGATAAAAAAATTATCAAGTGATTTAAACTCAAGGTGAGCATATAAGAATTGAATTTAAATGTAACTTAATGAATTTTTTGAAATATTTCAGATTTAGCATTTGGATGAACAAAGTAGCTTAAAAGTTACTCATGAACTTAGATAGTAAGCTCATAGACTATATTTAAGAGTTTATTATCTTAGACTAATATATCTTGTATAAATTGCATAAAATAGGTAAAATTAATATTCAAAATCGTGGTAAATTTAAAGATGTTTATTGTATAGGTAGAAAATTTCTCTCAAAACATATTGATCATAATGTTGTTTCTTTTTGTACTTTTCATGGGCTTCATTTGATTTGCAAAACAAATTACCTTTAACTTATTTGTTTAATTTTAGATTAAAAAAAAATGTTGTCTGAACATAAAAATATTTGCATTGATACCTGCATGGATCAATTTTCAATGAAAACACTGCAATATTAGTGGTAAGTTTTGATTATAATTAAATAATACTAACATATAAAATATATATAAATTAAGTTTGACAAAATGTTGAATTTTATTTTGAATTGTCCATTTTGTTTGTACTTGAGGCTAGTAGTTGACCAGAATGACTTGATTTGCATGTTTATTGTACCGGTAGTTTAGCTTGAAATTATAGGATATGTTGTGTTGGCTAGCATAGCGTTAATGTTGGGTTTTTGTAACTAAGTCTATGTCCTATTACAGTTGTATCTACACTATTGTTATGCTAATTTCTAGCGGGTCAGTAACATGTAGTCTTATGTTGGTTACGAAGTTTTACATATTCCAATATATAATTGTAATTTGTTCGGTGCTGATCTTACTTTTGGGTGGGATTGGTATAAGGCTTGATTGAAGTTATTTAGAGGCTTTGTTTTGCACCCTCCTCTGTTTTTTAAGGTATGCTATTTTTTTCTTCTTTTTATTGTTTAGTTGATTGCTTCATACCATTTTTGCTTGGAAGAAGATAGTTATTACTAATTGCTTGGATTTTGCTTAATTGCATAATTCAGTTCAAAATCGTGTGTTGTAATTGTATAGTGTTCAATCATATCTTATGGGACCTCGTTTTGTCATTAAATAGTGTGTTGTTTGTGTTGATGTTGTTTTTTTGCCTTGAGAATTTGAATGTACTAGTTTTTTTTTTTTTTCCTTATCTCCTTTGACATATCTTATGCTTTGAGAGATGTAAAAACATATAGTAATGAAGTTCTAATGCATATTTGTTGTTTCATTAATAAATTTTATTTTATTTTGTAGGGAGAATTAAATAAAATAATGAGGCTAGATTGTGTATTTATTTGTTGTTGAAAATAAAATCTTGATAATTTAGTGAACACAATTTTCTAATTATTTTTTGAGATTGTTATGTATGACTTTATATGTCTCTTTTAAATGTTAATAAGACACAATTTTTTTTACTAAATAAGTTTAGTCCCTATAAAATATTAAAAGTTTACTTTTGTCCCTGTAAAAAAAAATTGTCAATTTTTTGGTCCTAAATAAATTTTTTTTTTCGCTTTTAGTTGTTATTTGAAAATTTTAATTTTAATTTGCGAAAGGATTTTTTTTCCGTACACTAAACCGTAATACTATTTAATAAGACTTGTACTCGAATTAAAGCCAAACCAAGAAAAAGAAAACACTTTGAAACCCATTCGTCACTCTTCGTTTTCGCGCTCGATTCACTGAGTTTCTTCCCTCCAGCTTGCCGGAGTCACAGAACAATGAACTCCTTCCCGTCTAGGGTTTTGGAATCTCTCGATTCCTCGAAGGTATCCGACAATTCAAATGATCAATCTCACGAGTTTCTCAGTTTCGGTAAGACGATTTTATGGAACTTTCTTGATTTCCTTGTTATGATGAACGTAGTTGATCAAGAACCTCATGATACTATTTTATGATTTATTGATGTTTTGAATTCTGTAAGTAAGAACAATGTTTTTAAATGATGGTTGTATTGTGAGCATGGATTAATTTGTTGAGTTGTGATTGCAGAGATATAAAAAAAATTGATTTTTATATCAAAATACTATTTTGGCAGTTTAAGATGAGAATGTGTAATGAGTTGATGATAAAATAATTGCAAGAACTTTATAGGAAAACTGAAACAAGAAAGTGATGTTCAATTCCTAGTTTGAGTGTCCTGCTTATTACTTCCAATTCAATTTGCATGTTTTCTTGTCATGTATCCTACCTCGTTGTTTTCTCTTTAATAAAAATTTGACATTTCAATTCTGTTATGGTTTTTATGATAATTTCTTCTCTTTAAGCCAAGTTACTTATTATGTTTACAGTTTCCCGAGTAGACAAGGTCAATAAAGATGTTGATGGAGTTGGTGGTAACTTTAATTTGGATATGGATCTGAGCACATTGGAAAAAATTGTGAATGAGAATACTCCATCAAGTTGTTCTACTGAGTTCTCCTCGACATTTAATCAAGGGCGGAGCTTAGTTATGATAGAGGGAGGCCCCAGCCACCCCAAAAAAATTTTCTTCGATAAAAATAGGTATATCTACAACAATATTTATCTATAATATATGGTATATATAACAAATGTATCCCTAGTAATATTAAATTGTGTAGTTGTTTCGTGGTAGGAGAGACTTTTATAAAATTGTAAATACTTGAATTCGAACCGGACACTTTTAATACATTTAAAAAACCATAGAATTACCACTACATCAAAATCAAATATATGAAAGTAATTGAAATTGTTTTGTATATAATCTATTTTCGTTGGCCCCCACAATAAAACTTGTCAAGATCCGCCACTACATGTCATGGTATTTTTTGGGATGGAGCTATGGCTAATTCTGGCATTTCATATTTGGACAGTTTCAAGGAGCCTTTTAAAGAACTTGTATATCCAAGAGGGGACCCAGATGCTGTTACTCTCACTATGAGAGATATTGGTCTATTACAACCAGCTACCTATATAAATGACACCATTATTGATTTTTATATTCAGTAAGTTTTTATATGCATGTTTTTCTTCTAGAAGTTACATTTTTTAACCTGTATTTTTGCTCAAAATTTTGTTCATCACTTCGTTAACAATGTCTTTTTAATAATTTTTCCACTTTTGTTCTGTCTTTATTAGTTGCATTTAGTTCTTATATCAATTACAGTGTGTGAACCATGGAACATTCATCTTTTCTCCTTTGTTGTTTGAGTATATATCTTTTACTTTGTTTAAAGTATATGCATTGATTCATATGATTCTCATAAATGAGTTTTAGAGATAAAAATTACAGCCATATGTGTGCACTTAGAGAGAAAATGTTAAAAAGGAATTTCATTAGTGTGATAATGTTAAACATGCAACAAATAAAAACAGAAAACAATATGGATTCTGATATGCATTGTAACTTGTACAAAATGGATATAACAGTTTCAAAAATCTTAATTTTGGCAGATATCTGAAGAATAAGATTGAAAAGAAGAAAAAGTCTAGGTTCCATTTTTTCAATAGTTTTTTCTTTCAAAAGCTGGCTAATATGGACAAAAATCCATCCAATGCTTGTGATGGAAAAGCAGCATTTCTACGTGTTCGGAAATGGACAAGAAAAGTAAATTTGTTTGAAAAGGATTATATTTTCATACCTGTGAACTTCAAGTAAGAGACTATCAAACTTTTATTTTTCTGTATTGTTTGTATTTGTATTGATGATCTGATTGGAATTAAATTTCGACTATGATGGCAGTCTTCACTGGAGCTTAATAGTAATTTGTCATCCTGGTGAAGTGGTTAATATTGATGGTGAGTTTTTTGCTTGTTCAAATCCTTTCTCTTAAACATATGTATGTATTGTCATTGATTATGTTATGATGCATATTTCAGACACAAAGCCGGGCGAGTCACATAGGGTACCCTGCATATTGCATTTGGATTCTGTCAGGGGATACCATAGTGGTCTGAAAGAGATTGTGCAAAGGTATTCTTGAACTTCTCAACTACACACTTCCATGCCTCCCTTGCCTCTTTTGTTGTCCAAATTGTCTGCTGGTTTTATGTGCATTTTTCATTAAAAATATTTAAGTGATGCACGCGCCTGCGCAAAAGTTGGCTTTGTAATTAAGCATGTGCTCCAGCCAAATGCAACAACTCCAACTGTTGTGCCAGGGCTTGTCTTGAATTCAATTGCACATATGCATATATTTTAAATATAAAAAACAAGACTCAGATTGTGCTTCTAGGTTACTTGAATGTACACAGTGCTGAATTTCACAATTTAGGAGTTCTACTGAACTTAGTAATTTGGATAGAACATATTTTTGTTATGCATGATGTTGGAACTTACAAAATATAGCACTACAAGATATATGATTATGATTCTTTTGTTTTCACACTGAAGTTAAACTTAAAACCCTGAAGTCTGAACTTGCTTCTCTTCTTTCTCTTAATGGATTATTTGGTTTTGGTAAAATCAATTCTTGGTGTGAGGGAATCTGTTGAGATTCCGGTTATTCCACCCACATTAGTTCATGTTTTAGATGTTCAATCTTGAGTGTGATTTGAGAGATCCACATTGACTAGAGATGTGACCTAGGTAGTGCTTATATGGCTTGGGCAGTCCTCAACTTGTCAGTGTCTATTTTGTCGACTATTTATTTGCTACTCCTTAAATTTGTTTGTATTCTCACTATTGTAAAAGATAACGGTTATATATTGACTCATCATTTGGAATTGACAGTTATTTGTGGGAAGAATGGAAAGAGAGAAAAGGGGATACGTGTCGAGAAAACCTTTTAGCAAGATTTTTGAACATGCAGTTTCTCCCTGTTGGGGTATTACTTCTTCCATTTTCACATCAATATACGAGACAATTGTTTTTTCTTTAAACATTTCTTTTTTATGAATGAAACAAATTGAGTCTTTTCATTATCTGTTAATTTGCTAGTTTTCAAGGAATGTCTTTCTATTGTCTCCTTTTGATGGTGTTTTGACTGATGTTTATTGACTGAATGTCCGTACCAGGTACCACAACAGGAAAACTCATATGACTGTGGGCTCTTTTTGCTACATTATCTAGAGCGCTTCTTGGCTGAAGCTCCAGTTAATTTCAATCCATCTAAGCTGACCAAGCTCTCTAACTTTGTAAGTGGTTTTCATGGTTCTTCAACTTTTTGTATCGCCAATTTATGCATAGGATCTTGGCTGCTTATATGCATTTAACCTAATATAATATGAATTTTTCTAGCTCAATTTGGATTGGTTTATACCTGCGGAGGCTTCTCTCAAGCGAACAATTATACATAAATTAATCTTTGAACTAGTGGAAAACTATGGTTCACATGAAGACTTTTCATCTGATGGTGATGACACCCACTGCTCAAAATATAGTGATAAGATGATTGCTGGTCAGTGTCATGCAATCAATGGAGAGACATCAACTTCCCATTCTGGCCGGGGAATAGAAATGGGTATATCGTTCGCTTCATATATGCGTTCTCCATCTTTTGACCAATTATCATCTAATCAGGATTTCAATGGTTCAATATATGAAACGGAGGTATCTATCTATCTATCATGTTTTTGTCGTATAATAGCATTATGATTAGGATATTGTTGATACCTGCACTAAGCTTGTTCCTTAAATTTGTCATAGCATATATTATCATTATCATATTGTGATCTTATAGTTTTCAACTTCACTCAATGCTTCAATGATTTCAACATATTTTTATATACTATTTATACATGCTCAGCCTCAGGACATAAATTTTCAGTATGATATTATGATTACAATTTTACACTATGTTACACAATTTTGTGTTTGCAGTCTTGTTGTATTCAAATGCATAATGACATCACTAAATTTTCTGATTTCTTTTTGTATTTCAACAGGAAGTTAGACCACTGCTTGAAGATAAATGTGGAGAGATAAATTTGATGTCCATAGAAAACCTTGAACAGTTGCCCGATATGAATGGTGATGCTACTGTCAATTTGTCAGTTGATTCCCTCATTAATTTTTCTGAAGACTGGAACATGATTAGTGCTGGCAACAAGAATGGGTATGCACATATGTCCTGTCAAGAGACACCAACGTTACAACGGCATCAAGTTTCTGATGCAGTCGATACAGATTTTTGTGAGGAGCAAGCTGCAAAGAAGAGACGCCTTATACCTCTAGATACATCGTGTTGTGCACCAGATAAAAAAGAATCACTTGAAGATAAAAGTAGAGTAAGAAATTGGCTCTCCATAGAAAAGATTAAGCAATTTTTAGCTGTGAATGATTATCCTCCTGCGGTCAATTTTGCAACTACTACGTGTGCTGGTAAGAAGAATGAGCGTCGACATTTGTCCACCAAGAAAAGGCGTCTATGCAATACGAGAGCTTGAAGTGGTCAAATTTTTTAAATTGTAATAGATAAATAACAAGTATAATATTGTATTATATATAAAAATCTTAAGTTGTAAATACACAAAAATATACTGACTATCATACTAACATTAGTTAGAGAGATAGTAGATTAATTTTTTATTAACATTTATAATAAGGAAAAATTAGAGTTTTTTCAAATACTAAATTTTTTAAAGTTTAATTATTATATTTTGTTAGTGTACAATACCAACATAAACATCTATGAGTGTGACTTTAAAAGTAAAAAGTTTATCTTCTATCTTGTCACTTTTACCTCTCACCTCCTAAACACATAAAATATCATTTTATCTCCAATTATTTGGTACTCAAATTTTTCTAAATTGTTAACATTTCGATAAAATCATTTTTTTTTTAAATATTGTAGAAAAATTATATTTCAAGAGTTTCACATTCATCTAAATTTTTTAAATTTTAAAAAAAAAAATCTGAAAAATTGCATAAGTTTTAATTCATATAAAGTTTTGAAAAAAAATTTAAATTTTTAGAAAAGTTGCATTTAAGTTGACTCGCCGTTAAATACTTTAGATAGATTGCATTTTAGAAATTTAAATTTTTAGATAAATTGCTCATATTTTTAATTTGTTTATTTAAGTTGACTCGCCGTTAAATACTTTAAAAATACAGTTGAGTGATGGTAAGGAGCGGATTGGTCCATCGGATTAGTTAAAAATATAAAATAAAAATTATAAATAAACATTTTTTTTTTATTATTATTATTGACTTTCATAACATATATAGATAAAATTAATTATCAAAATATCACGAGAAATGAGCAGCAACTAATATATTAATGTATCATCATGGGAAGTCAAAGAAGAATTTTCCATTAAAATAATAAAATAAAACACATAATAAAGTAAGGTAATAAAAATTTCTATAATTAATTCGCTTATAATCAGTACTTCTATATTTTTTGACAAAACTGAAAAATAGCATTATATTATGTGACAAAAAAAAAAAACTATAATTGCCTTTTGTAAATAGTATCTAAATAACGCCTAGTTACGTGGATATAACAATTGAGATAATAACGAAATTTTTTTAAAATTATATAAGAGAATAAAATACTGTATTAAATAATAAATTATTCGAAAGAAGTAATGTTATGAAATCTTCAAATAAATTCTTACAACTAAAAAATATTTAATAATTAAAATATCCAAAATTGGACAATTAGTATCTAATCCCGAAATAAAATTAGGATGTAGACATTATGTCTACTTATTCTTGATCTAGTAACCTAACAGAAGAAAATTATTCTTCTCATGGGAGGTAGGACTTCTCAGCTCTAAATGTTCCCAGCGGTACTCTCAGTATCTGAAAACAACATTACTAAATCCCAGTGAATAATACACACAATTTTAAAAAACAAGTATTATCGGTAACCGGAAAAGTCGATCATGACATTCGCCTTCTTCCAAAAATATTCTTTATAAATATACATGATATAACTAAGATTTTTCTATAATAACCAATTACTTCCAATAATCAATAAAAACTCATCAATTAAATTAATGATAATTCACATCTATACTAATCAAATAAATTCAATACACACATTTATTCTGTAGAAAAAAAAAATTAATCAATTCAATGATATCTCATCGTTATATAGAGATATACTATTTATGCGAAGTGAGTTTATCTCATCATGTGGAGCACTAGCTCATCTAGTGTGGGATACAAGACCCATCCGTGTGGAGTTTAAAACTCATTTATAGGTGGGATACAAGACCTATCTGTATTGGAGTTTAAACATCATGTCATTGTGGAGTTTGAAACTCATCTATATATGGGGTACAAGTGTATTGAATTATTGAAAGTAATAATAAAACAGTAAGACTAAATATCAAACACAAGGATCGTGTTATACTATTGAATAACATCTAATTATTAAAATTGAACAAAAAGATTCTGAATTGGGTGAGTGATTATCATAATAACAAGAGTAAAAGTATTGAAATTTTAAATGATAAAAATATTATCGACGAGTTTCACTTTAAATAGAATATTGATTCCTAATTTGATCTTGATTATTGAATTCCTTTATTGAACAATTATCGAATTCTCTTTACTATTATTTACCTAATTCCTTAGTGACAAAACCTTTAATTTCAAAGTAACTCATCATTTCTTAGTGGATTTAAGATTAGACTTATGTTTGAATGTACACGAATCATCGTCTTGATTTATAGCCTCTACAAATATATCAATTGATTTCATGCGTCTATTTATTCCGAGAATACAAAGTGATGAATTTCTCATCTCAAATGTCCGTTAAGACCATTTCTATTTCAACATACGAACTGTAAAACAATTTGAAATTGATCAATTAATAAAAAAAGTCTTAAGTACATAGATTAGAAAAATAATTCAGTAAACTCGTTCATATAACCAAAATCAAATCATATATTCAAGGATTTCATCAAATTCTACTCATTCCTAACAAAGAGAAATTAGCTACTCTTGATAAAAGAACAAAAGATAGAGATTAAAGAAAAACTACAAGAAATATTCATGAATGGTTGTTGATACTTCAATGATGTTACAATCCTCCTTCTCCAAGTTTCCTATGCTAGGGCGTGAGTTGTTCCTCTTCAAAACAACCAAAAGATACTTAAAAATAGATAAGATTGCACTTTTATGCATTTTACAACGCGACGTGGGCTCCAACACACGACAGAGGCACTCCAATGCTCTTGAGGCAGAAATAGTTTGTCAAAGTAACACAGAGATGCGCCCTAGGTGCATGCACTTGTGCTCTAGCGTACAACATATGATGTCCAACTTCTACTATACTTTTCACCTATTTCTAGTTTGAAATTCATTTTGATGTCTTTATGAAAGTTTTAGCTATAGATCTTAACTTTCATTTTCAACTAGTTCGAATTTATTTAGACATTTGCAACACCAATTATGATTGAAATACTCCATATAGATCACGTTGATTTCTCATAAAAAAAATCAGCATTGCACTAAAACAACAAAACTACAAAAAATTTCTACTTAATCAAGTAAATAAGAATATAAACACGTCAATAAACTACTGATGGAAGATAAATAAGATAATTAAAGACTAAAAATAATGAAAAACATGTATATGATGAAAAATTATCACATCGCCAAACTTAGAGTGTTACTTTTCCCCAAGTAACAATTAAATTTAAATTCGAGTAACACTTAAAAGCAAGCTTAAACTCAATTACTCAAATCAAACAAACTCATTCCTCAAAGTTCGTGTTACTACATATATTATAGCTAAGTTTAATATGTTAGTCCTTAAATTATATTATTATTATTATTATTATTATTATTATTATTATTATTT
>NC_021163.2:46295812-46307795 GCF_000331145.2 Cicer arietinum | reverse complement strand
TGGATGTCCTTTGTAATGTCTTATCATATATCAAGGTTGATCAAACTTTCTTGATAGTTTGACTTTTTGAGTTCCAGAACTGTTTTACTTTGACAGTTTCGAGTCCTTCAATTTTAGTAATCTGATATCCTGTTTGAGCTAGGATGAATTCTAATTGTTCCTTGCCATGTACTGATTCTATTTGAATGAAATTTCGAGGCAGAATCTTTGTTAAAGAGGTGGAGAATGATTGGTCAATATGTTGTGATGAACATTCTTGAAACTGGAGATCATTCTCTGTTTTTATGCAGAATGTTCTTATTGTTGTCTTTTCTGCTTTGCTTTGATTCTGTTCTTAAATAAATTCACTCAAAAGCACAAGTTAAATTAACATAACATTTTAGAATCATAATTAACTTTCTTAATTAACATTTGTTTATTTTCATCAAAACTTTAAATATGGAGTTTGTCTCAATATACAACTCCCTCTTATTTTTTCTCTGGATCTAATAAATAACAAATAATAAAAATAACAACTCCCTCCTATTTTTCTGACCTCGTAGATCTCAGTCCTCTTTTTTATTATTAATTTTTTTATTTATTGGATGTGGAGGAAAAATAGGAGGGAGTTAACAAAGTATAACAAAGTTGTTAATTTATCTGTAAAATATGAGGAAGTTGTTAAAATAATATAGCACCTTATCATAATAAAGAAAAACCTTACCCTTTTCCTCTTGGTAAGTTTGGAAGTCATTTGAATTATCACATCATAGTTCTTCAGTTTGAAGAGGAGATGGAAATGGTAATGGGAAAGGATACTGAAACAGTTATAGTTATGGGGGTGGTAGAGGAAACCCCAATGGACGAGGAGTTAGTAACGACAATAGCAACAACATGAGCCAAGTCTCGAGCAATAACAGTGGTAATAATGGTGATCCAACTACTCCTATTTGATGTTACAAGTGTGGTAAGCAGGGTCATATGGCGTATGAGTGCAGGGATGCTACAACTACTTGTTATAATTTTCAACAACAAGGCCACATCAGCATTGCCTGCTCCAATCCAAAGAAGACTTCACAACAAGGAAACCAAACTTCCTAAGCCAGTCGACCTAAATCTAATGGAAGAGTCTTTGTCCTCAGTGGTGTCCATGGCACCGTATATGATGTCTCCCTTAGAATTTTATGAGCTTATGAAGAAATTAGTTGAGCTTTTAGATAAGCAATTTATAAGACTTAGTGTATCACCGTGGGGTGCACATGTGTTGTTGGTTAAGAATAAGGATGGCTCTATGAGATTGTCTGTGGATTACCTCCAGCTTAATAAAGTGAAAATCAAGAATAAAGATCCTCTACCTAGGATAGATGACCTTATGGACCATTTGAGAGGATCCTGCGTGTTTAGTAAGGTCAACTTGAGATCAAGTTACCATCATATTTGAGTGAAGCCTTCTGATGTCCCTAAAACTGCTTTTAGGACCCGTTATGGATTACATGAATTGAATCTTCCATCCTTAGATAGACTAATTTGTAGTTGTGTTTATAGATGATATCTTAGTGTACTCTAAGACTAAGAAAGAGCTTGGAGAAGATATAAGGATAGTCTTGCAACCCCTTAAGGAGAAACAATGATTTGCAAAGTTGTCTAAGTGTGAAATTTGGTTAGAGGAAGTGAGTTTCCTAGGACACGTATTTTCAAGAGGTGGAATAGTTATGGATCCTGCCAAGGTGAAGAGTGTCTTAGAATGGAAAACACCTAAGTCAATGACTGAGATTAGGAGTTTTCTAGGATTGGCATGTTATTATCGTAGGTTCTTAGAAGGATTCTCCAAGTTGGCCTTACCTTTAACTAAGTTGACCCAAAAAAGGGAATTGTTCGTGTGGGATAATCATTGTGAGAATAGTTTCAAAGAGCTTAAGAAACGATTAACCTTTGCACCGATCTTAGTGTTACATAACCCGAGTGAACCATTTGTAGTATATTGTGACATGTGTGACTCAAGATTAGGTGGAGTGCTTATGCATGATGGGAAAGTTGTATCGTATGCTTCTAAGCAACTGAAGATTCACGAGAGGACCTACCCTATCCACGACTTAGAACTAGCAACAATTGTCTTTGTACTTAAGATGTAGATACATTATTTGTATGGATCTAGATTTGAGGTTTTCAGTGACTGTAAAAGCCTTAAGTACCTTTTTGACAAAAGGAGTTGAATATGAGACAACGTAGGTGGATGGAATTTCTTAAAGATTTTGATTTTGAGCTTAACTATCACCCTGAAAAGACCAATGTAGTGGTTGATGCCTTGAGTAGGAAGGCTTTGAGTGTGTTTGCTTTAATGGTTAAGCATAGTGAGTTGTTGGAATAATTTAGAGACATTAATTTAGTTTGTGAAGTGACACCAGGAAATATTAAATTGATAGTGTTAAAGGTAACTAGTGGACTATTAAAAGAGTTTAAAAAGAGTCAGAAGTTTGATTTACACATTTTGGATAAGTTAGAGTTGATTAACCAAGGGAGAGAACCTGATTTTAAAATGGATGTGGATATAATTTTGAGATTTAAGGATATAATTTGTGTACCCGATGTAGATGAGTTAAGAAAGTTGGTCTTCGAGGAATGACATATGAGTTGTCTAAGTATTCACCCTGGAACCACAAAGATGTATAAGGACCTCAAGAAGATATTTTGATGGCCTAGAATGAAAAAGGATATTGCAGATGTACGCAGGTTTGACCTGTCAAATGTCTAAGGTAGAACACCAAAAACCTTCAAGCTTGATGCAACCTTTGAGTACAAACAATAATTTTTAACGAAAAATAGCTTTATTGCAAACCTTCCACATAGCTCATAAACAAGCAAGCCATACATAACCACAACGTTCACTAGTAACTCGACCACCTTGAACCAAACACTAAGAATTGAAATACATGTTCCACAAAACGGCTGTGCATAATACAACTTTTACGAAGTCAATTAAACATTGCATACCAAACATTTCTAAGTAATGAGTATTCAAAAAGTAGATGTTGAGTAGATTCAATAACCTCATTACCAGAAATGCACAAACTTCTAGTTAACAGAATTATCTGCCTACTATTTAAGTTGTGTTTTATAATAATTTTGAGATTTAAGGATATAATTTGTGTACCCGATGTAGATGAGTTAAGAAAGTTGGTCTTCGAGGAATGACATATGAGTTGTCTAAGTATTCACCCTGGAACCACAAAGATGTATAAGGACCTCAAGAAGATATTTTGATGGCCTAGAATGAAAAAGGATATTGCAGATGTACGCAGGTTTGACCTGTCAAATGTCTAAGGTAGAACACCAAAAACCTTCAAGCTTGATGCAACCTTTGAGTACAAACAATAATTTTTAACGAAAAATAGCTTTATTGCAAACCTTCCACATAGCTCATACACAAGCAAGCCATACATAACCACAACGTTCACTAGTAACTCGACCACCTTGAACCAAACACTAAGAATTGAAATACATGTTCCACAAAACGGCTGTGCATAATACAACTTTTACGAAGTCAATTAAACATTGCATACCAAAAATTTCTAAGTAATGAGTATTCAAAAAGTAGATGTTGAGTAGATTCAATAACCTCATTACCAGAAATGCACAAACTTCTAGTTAACAGAATTATCTGCCTACTATTTAAGTTGTGTTTTATAATAGACTATCATTCAATAATCTCCATGAAAACAAATAAGTCTTTGATGGAACCACCCCATTCTAAATCACACGACAATTCTAAGTTATTTTCATCACACAGTATGTTATAATTCGCTTTGATAGTGTAACCGCTACCATTTTCTTGATTCCACACTCATTCATCTTGTTTATGGACTTACACATAAAGTTAGTCACCAACACATTCCACCATGATCTGCTCCTCCCACTAAAACAACTTTTGTCTCCACTTCCACCCCACACCATCCCCCCACCCCTGTTATACCTGTTATAGAAACATGTTTATCAACTGTTAGACCAAACAGTTAACTAAATAGATCACACAAAGGCATCCTATATTCAACCAAGGATTAATCTAGATAAGTGTATCATGCCTATTTCTCACACCGTTTCTAAAGTGAAAGGAAAAGATAAATTCCTTGAAAAAATCCATGAAGAGATCTCAACCTTAGTGCAAAGTTTTGAAGATAATATTGGTAGATTGCAACCTGTTTTCAAAAGCCTAATGCAACATTGCAATCGTCAAATTAATATGGAATCAATAGAAGATTTATTAGGAGTTTCACATGGAGATGAAAATAGTGCCCCAATGGAGATTGCTCCACAAATGCATTCCTCTACATCAACTCATGATCCATGTCTTAGAAAGGTAACCATATATAGAAATATTCAGTTTGAGATAAATTTTTGAATTTCAGAACTTTAATTGTTATTTAGGGGCAAAATCAACATTAGATTCTTGGGGTGGTAAACTATATTCAATATATATATAGATAGATAGATAGATAGATAGATAGATAGATAGATAGATAGATAGAGGTTACCAATTAATGAATAAATTTCAACATGTGAGTTTAAAATAATATGTCACAAAAAATGAGGAGTTTGAATTGTGATCTTTAAACATATAAATCAAAAACAAATATCTCAAATTGTTCCTCGGATGAACATGTTAGTTTATAGCAAACTGAATATTAGAATACAAAATTATCATAATCTTAAAAATATCTCTTGAATAACAATTTTATTTTGTATATCAAGTTATCAATCTTTAAGACACTCATAAGCATATATTAGAACGCAAAATGATCATAATTTTAAAAATACAATTAAAGATATTTGTTATCTTTCAAATATCAAATTGAGATTTTGCCTTAACAAACATGCTACTAAAACTTTATTCTATAAAAAAGTAAATGATTCACTAGTTATTATTACTTAGCTTATATATATATATATATATATATATATATATATAATATTATATCCGCATGTAAAGAACAGTTTCATAAAAGTTGTAGGAGGTTTTGGCCCCTGTAGCTTACAACTTGCCCTTATTGTTATTATTGATGTGTTGCTATTGTTGTTGTAATTGAATTTGATCTAAATTCTAGTCGCTGGTAATTTAGAAAACTAATCATGAGTTTTGGTATCGGTTCTATTTCAATGCGGAATTTTGTTTTTGTTTGTAACTATGTTTTTCGTGCCATTCTATTTGTGCGCTTTGCTCTCTGTTTTTGTGCGGTTCTATTTTGCTCGTTATTTGCGATTATGTTTCTATTTCTATGAAGTTATGTTTTGCATTTCTATTTGCGATTATATTTCGTGCCAGTTCTGTTTATGTTTGCTTTTTTACACAATTATGTTTTGCATGTGTTTTTTGTTTTAGTTATGTTAATGTTTGTGAGTTTTGTTTCATCGTCTATTTTTTATTTTATTCTATTATGCAACAAGATATCAATTAAGATGATGAAAATGATTAATTATTTCAAGATAACGATGTAGGTGATGGATTTCACGAGGACTGACATAAATGATGAATTTGAATTAGACGATGTAGATGATGAATCTGAAAAAGATGCACTTGAATGATTTGGATGATGTTTTTTGTTAAGCATATAGTTAATTGAAGTATCAAAATTTCAACAAACTATATATTTGATTATTTTGCCAAACTTGTATTTTAAAATATTAAACTTTATTAAATTAGGCTTAAATATACTTTTAGTCCCCTATTTTGCTCAATTAACTTTTAGTCCTCTAATTTTAAAATCAAGTTTTTGGTATCTTGTTTTATAACTTGTGGGATTTTTCGGTCTCCATCAATTTTTTATGATATGACATACTCAATTATGATGTGGCAACAATGCGATGCAATCAAGTGGAAATCGTGTCATTAATTAATATCCATTTTCTTATCTTTTTATCTGACACAGTTTCACGATCGTTTGTTTAGTAACAACATAGACAAAAAATTATGAAGGAACATATAATAATGTTAAACACGATTATATTTTATCCAATTCAGTTGTACCACATAGCTACCATATCATTAATGAACATATCACATCATAAAAAGAGGAGACAAACCAAATCCAACAAGTTGTAAAATAAGGGGACAAAAAACTGGATTGTAGAAATAGAGCGACTGACAGTTAATTTTAAGTAAAATTGAAAGACTTAAAGTACATTTAAGTCGTTAAATTATGTTAAACATTTTATTTTTTGTTATGTATTTAAATATAACTTTCTTAACAACTTATGTTAAATTTGCATTATATTTGTCTTATTTTAATTATTGTTATAAATAAAATAAAAGAGAAGATTTAAAATGGAATGGGCTGTGTATGTAAGTAATTGAATTGATTATATATACAAATTAATTTATGATTATAAAATAATTACAAAATGTCTAGTTTATGATTTGTATTAAAATAATAAAAAAATATTATATCAATGGTCTCGTTGTATCACTTTAAGACAACATTAACAATTATGACAATAATTAATAAATATTGTCTAAAGAACATTTATAAATAGCGTGTTTAAAAGGGCAAAAAAATATTGTACATACTCGCATACGAGATACACGAAAATATTGTCTATTGTTTATTGTCTTTAGTAATTCTAAGTACATAATTTCTTGTACAAATGTTTGAAATTATTTTTTGAAAAAATAGAAGTTATTTTAAGATAAAAATGAAAAGTCATAAAGTTTTTTTATGACAATCATAAATGTTTTTATACTATTTACTAACAATCAACAATAAAGTATGACTTAAAAAAGAATCAACAATAAATTAAAATATACAAATTAATAATAATACTAACCTGTTTTTGACAAAAGAAAAACAATTGAAGCAAATTAAACATAATAGTTAATCTTATTTAATTTTCCTAATGTAACTAAAAAAATTAATTTATTCAAAATATCTTTGAATAGTATAATAAAATAGGATAATTTTTCGAGAAATGAAATTCAAATTAATTAGATATTTCTAAATAGTATAATAAAATAGGATAATTTTTTAGAAAAGGATAGTTTTTCTTTGTCTACATAAATATCAACTAATAAAATAAAGTTAAAATAAATAAAAACGACAGAGCTAGTTGAGATTTTGTTGTGTAATATTGAACTTGAGATACAACATTTTTTCAACAAGATTGAAAAGAAGAAAAAGTCTAGGTTCCATTTTTTCAATAGTTTGTTCTTTCAAAAGCCGGCTGATATGGACAAAAATCCATCCAATGCTTGTGATGGAAAAGCAGCATTTCTACGTGTTTGTAAATGGACAAGAAGTAAATTTGTTTGAAACTTAAATTTATTTGTTAGGTAGGAAACAAATTTAGTTTTATTTGCCGGAAAATAGATTCACATCATTTAGTAAACCGGCCTCCTACTAAATGGAATATCTAATATTTATTAAAATAAATAATATTATTTGATAATTTACCAATTTATTATTTACCTAAAGAGAGGAGCGGTCACATGGGAAAATTTAAAATTTCCTCTTTTAATTTACTGTTTTACTTAAAAATCACCTATTAAAATATCAAATTTAATTTAAAATTTTACAATAGTCTTCAAGAAATGCCTTTCTATTTTATATTGTATATGTATAGTTCTCCAACTTTTTTTTGTATTGTATATGTATAGGATTTTATAACATTAATTCTTATGACTGCTTATATACATTTAAATTAATTTAATATAATGTGAATTTTTTTAGCTCATTTCTACCTGCGGAATCTTCTCTCAAGCGAACAATTATAGATAGACTAATATTTTGAACTGGTAGAAAACATTTTACATAACTTCCAGTCGGGGAATAGAAATGGCTATATTTTTTGTTTCATACGGCGTCTGCGTTCTACATCTTTTGACCAACTATTATCATCATCGCTGAATTAGGATATTGTTGATACCTACGCGTTTATAATCTCGTTTTAATATAATACATAACATAGATAAAATAGATCAATTTTTATTAAAAAATTATAACTCAAATGTTTCATATAACTAAAACGAGATAAGTAATTTTTTTTTAATTATTAAAAATTTTAGAACAACAAATAAAATGTAAAGTAGCCATATTTTTTTTTTAATTACTAAAAACTTTATGGGTGGCCGTCCCTCCTCCGTCGTAGATAAGCTGCAGACACCGTCAACATACAATGGCGTCAAGTTTCTGATTATATAAAGAAAATAAGAAGGATATGCATGACTATGTTCACATTGTTACAACATAAAACTTTGATTTTTTGTGAGAAACAAGCTGCAAATATGTGTGATGTCTCTACACACAGCGTGTTGGATGATTCACTTGACAAAATGTGCATCGGATGATTCACATGACACAGCGGTCATTTGAAAATTTATCAGATAAGAAAAATCACTTAAACATAAACGTAATAAATAAATTGGCTCTCCATATAAAATCTTAGCAATTTTCAGCTGTCATTATCCTCCTACTATCAATTTTGCAACTATATATGATGTATTGGTAACAAGAATGATTGTAAGCACTTGCACTTGTATATAAGAATTTTAAGGTGTAAATATACAAAAAAAAAATGTATATTTTGTTATTATTATTTTAGATCTTTTGTTTTTTAAAAACTGATATATTTGTTTAAAAAGAAAAAATTAAACTTTACATGATGTATCACATATCAATTGGACTTTAGTCGTGGTTTAAAATAATTAAAATTAATATCAAACTAACATAAATAACTAACTTATTTTTTAAAATGATAGAGATCAAATTAAAATGTAAAATAAATATAATTGACTAAATTAGTGATGAAGCTTTTTTTATATCTATATTGATTATTAATTAATTGCTAAATTACAATGATCATGTTTGAAGTATAAAAAACAATAAATAGGATTTGATTTACCAGTAATTTAGGAATGAATTATTTTTAATTGAATTATTTAATATTTTTGCAAATTATATTTTTAATCATTTTAAAATTTTAACTCAGTATAAAAAAAGTAAATAAAGTTTCATTTGTTTTTAACTACAAACTTCTAAAGTTATTATACATCAAATTATATATAACAAATTTAAATATGTCTTACAAGTACTGCTCATGTAATAGTCGCAAGAATATTTGATACGTGGAAGCGCAATTTTAAATTAAAAAATACTCATATTTTTTCTATTTAGTATATGTTAATTTTGCCACAAAGTCCTTTAAAAGAAGGAAAAAAAAAGAGTCACCACGCTAAAAGAAGGAAAAATATTGAGTTTTAGGAGGGTGATCATGTATTTCTGAGAGTTACTCCAAGAACTAGGGTTGGATGGGTGTTAAAAATGAGAAATCTTACTCCTCGATTTATTGGGCCTTATCAAATTATTAAATGTGTTGATAACGTAACATATCAGATCACGTTGTCTACGTCTCTTTCTAACCTTCATAATCTATTTCATGTGTCTCAACTTCGAAAGTACATTCTTGATCCTTTGCATGTGATTGAGTTGGATGAGGTCCAAATAAAAGAGAATCTAACTTTTGAGACTTTACCGCTACAGATTGACGATCGAAAGGTCAAAGAATTAAGGGGTAAGATGATTTTGTTGTTAAGGTTGTCTTGTGTGGTGCTACTGGTGAAAGTGCTACATGGGAAGTCGAAAGTCAGATGCGTGACGTATCCAGAGCTGTTTTCATCAAGTAAATTTTTAGGACTAAATTTTTTTAACGGGGAGAGAAATGTAACACCCCAAATTTCTTATTAATTATATTTTAGTGATATAGTGATAGGTTATATTATATGTGTGTTTGATGTGGTACAATAATTTGCTACTTGGTTGCCTTTGTGTATTTGTCTTAGTAATTTATCCAAATCGTTAATTTAGATATTTTATTTTGTTTTCTTTTATAAACAAAAATATAAGAATAAAATAACATAAAACCACACTTTTACGGATGTGCTAGTCGCCTATAGTTTTAACAAACAATCAATCAATTGATGGTCACTAGATAACTTATCTATATCATGTATAAGTATAAGACAATTATAGCTTGTACATGCTATCTACCTCTACCAACAAATCCTCGTCTGATATGATATGATGTCTCTCATACATAATCCATTGATGGTAACTAGATAACATCTTATTCTGGTAGCACTAGAAGCACTTTAGAAGAAATTGATTGGCACCGCTTAGTTTATTTTATAAGGTGAGTATATTTTAGTACCTATACAAATTTTCTGTTGTATTATTTTTATATTAAGTTTTAATTTTATGAAATTAACATAAACTCTAAAGATTATGGTTGGATTGTTGTTTTTCATGTTAGTCTTCATCTTATGACTATAATCCCCAATTTTCTTTAATTCTTTCACCCTGTAAACCAACAATTTTTTTTATTTTTTATTTATATAATACTTGGTCATGTAAATTATTATTCTACTATATTTATCTATATTCAAAATTAAAAGGCTTAAATCTAAATGAGTACTAATTGTATACTATTTCTTTTTATGTTCAAGATCAATATGTAATCTAGAACTTGACTAATTTATATTAATCTTGGACATAATTTTTCTTTATGTTTTTAATTATTATATGATCATGTATATTTTATTTATCTGTTTTATAATTATAATTTTATGTTATTTCAAAGAGTCTAAAATTGTTTACGTCTAAAGTCTTTGGTGTATTTTAATTATAATTCAAAATTTTATATAATGCTCACCAACAGTAAATAAACATTATTAATTTCATTACATGTGATATACTATCATTTATTTAATATTAAAAAGTATACCTACACGGTATTTGTTTAACAATATGTAATTTTGATTTTATTTTTTTAAAGAAATAATAAGACATTTGTCTATAATAAGACATTTGTCTATATTGATATAATCATAAGTATGTATAGTATTAAATACTTTAGTGGACGATAGTACAAATAGTAAACAATTTATTTATTTATTTTTAGCAAGTAATTAATTTGTATTTGATTGTTGTGTTGTTTTATTACTTTCACAGATTAATAGAGACGGTGGTTGACGAGCAACATATTAAATAATGGGATCGGTTTCATTGAGAAAAATCTTCAATCAAAGTAACGGGTGAGAGAAAGTTTGATTTTATGAGTATAATATAACGTGAGGTGAACGTGTTGGGTTTTGGGCTCCCTTCCTATGTGGAGAAAGGCCCAATATGTGCAAGTCCATGTGTCTCACTTAACCAAGTGGAGAGAGGTCAGATTAGTGGGCGTGTAAGAGCTGAATTCAGAGAGAGAGGCAAAGAGAAAAGTGAGAGAGGAAGAGCAAACCCTATTTTCGCATAAAACAGAGCAGCTGCACTAGATTCGCGATTTCTCCTTCGTTCACCGTCGGATCGGGCTGAAATTTGGACAGCAGGTTTGTGACTCGTGGTACTTCATTCTGAACATTTGGATCGTCGATCAGAGGTCTGAGGTGGGAGAAATTGGACTCGGACAGCAGCAGTCTTTCTGGTTTTTTTTGCTGAACTTTGTTCTCAATTTCATGTTTGTTTTCTCATTGTGTTGGCTGATTGTTGTGCTGGTTACCTTGCTGTTTTTGGCTGGTTACTGAGCACGAATTTGTGCCATATTAGAAACTCTCTTGTACCCATATTTTGATCATAGTGGAGCTCTATTACTGGCTTGGTCCCGTGGTTGTTTACTTCTCACATTGAGAAGGTTTTTCCACGTTAAAAATTATTGTGTCATTTGTGATTGGTGATTTTAGTTGCTGTGATTATTTGTTGATTGCTCCTCACAGATTCTTGCAAGTTTGGGAAATTGATTATCCGCTGCATATTGCTCTGTTAGAGTTGTTATTGTATTTGTTGTTGAATTTCCCATTACATTGATAATCATGCATAGATCCACTTAAAAATATCACAACATACCTGCACTTTGACATCACTGTATCGAGAAGCAACTCAAGTCGTTGTTCCATATACCCTAGCTAATAACCAACATTTAACACCAATTAGATACACACATAATTTCAGGTATTCATATATATATA